>NW_024111989.1:0-17767 GCF_003073215.2 Triticum urartu | reverse complement strand
TTCTTCAAGGACTCGGATTTCTTAATCAAGTATCCATCTTATTGATGTGAAGTCTCTCCATTCTTCTCTGTCAATATTCTTATCCCGTGATTCTCATGAAGATTCTCTACAAGTTCATCATTATTCGTTTTTTTTCTCTGGTGGATTCAATTCAAGTTTCGTTGATCATATCCTTTCCTCATTTTAAATGTTTTCTCATGTCGGTGCACCTCTTTATCATTCACTTCTCACTATTCATTTGTTCCGGAGTGTTGAAGATATCTCAGAAGATTCTAGTTTCCATCCTAAATTCGTTCATGCTTTTGCAAGGATGTTACCTTATTCAAGCCATTAATTTCAACCGGCGCAATCTATCTTTTAAATCATCAACGGTGTTTCTTTTGAGTGGGCCCTAACCCACAGGTCTTTTCCCAAGATCCTACCTGACTCTTCTTATCTTACTGGAGCTTCTCAAATTCTTTTCCAAGTTTGACGTAAGAATGAATTATCATCAATCAAATGTCTTTCTCCAAGATCTTTCAAATTCTTTTCATCGTTGGTTCAACATTTCTAATTTTCATCCCGGAGTATCTCAACAATTCATGGTGGTGTTTCTCATCATCATTCTCCGGATTTGAAGACCGAAGAAGAGTTTTACCTCCATATCTTATCCGTTCTCTCAGAGATTCGTGGTTCTATTTCAAGGCCATCCTCTCATAATTGTTTTTATTGTGAGAATTCCTTTCACCTATCTGGAGTCCATCAATTCAGGTTTTTCATTCTCAGCTTTCAGTTATCATTCTCCAACCTACCGGTGCTTCTTTCAAATATCCTCTTCTCAGTTCGTGATCACTTCGTTCGCATGTATCTTAACTCTCTAATGTATGTTCGTTCATTTTCTAATTCTTACCGGCGATTCATCCTTTTACTTCATTCGTTGTTCAATTCTTACGGTGGTTCTTCCAGAATTCTCTTCCGCTGTTATCTTATCAATTCATTCGTCGTTCCAATCATACTGGTGGTTCATTGAAGACCTTCTCAAGTTTGCGCTATATCTATCTTAAATCCTTTCTACGAGAATAAGTAGTATGCCAATTCCATTGCTTGTCATCAATTTGAATTGGTGAAGGATAAGCATAATGTAATTCTTATTCTTGTTTCATCGAGTTTATTCAATTTCTTTTTCCAGAGTGGTTCATCATATCACATTCTCAGTTCGAGATGCTTTATCTTTCTTTTCTGGAGTTCCAAGTCTCCACTTTATCTCCTCGCAAAGCTTCATCTAATCATTGCAAGGCTTCAACCTTATTCTTTTCATCCTTCTTTTCGTGTGATCATTCTTCTGTTGCGAGAGTTCTTCATGGAGGTTCTACATGTTGGTTCATAAAGGATTTACTTCCTTCTCGAAGTGTTCATCAAGATTCTTTTCAGAGGATCTCAATCATTCTTCATTTTCCAATCCGGAGTGCAATTCTTTCTACCATACCATTGGAGGTGGTATTATGTCATTCTTGATAATTTGAGTTCAAGTTTCATGATTCACATGTGGTTAAGAATGAGGTATTTTAAATCCATCAATCTCTTCGTTGGAGTTATCTTGTGTCATGTTTCACCTAAAGCCTTACCTAAGGATTGTTGCTATCTATGGTGCTTATAAATGATCCAAGTTCTTCATTTTTTCATCCCGGTGATATAAGCTTCTCATCTATTTGTTGATATCAATCCAATCTACCGTTTCCGTCAGTGGCAGAATTTCAACTCAGTTTTGAGATGTTTTCCATAAGCCCACAACAAGCTTACTCTTTTCGTTGTTGTTTTTTTCCAACTAATTTGTTCGACCCTTCTCCTAAGTATGCCTTTTCAAGCTCTTTTGTGACAGAAGTTGGCATTTTCTTCTCCATTCTCCTATTTCAATTATCTATCTTCTATTCTTTTTTTTCCGGAGGCATTGTGAAGTTGCTCTCTTCAACCCATCTTCTTGTTTTGTTAGGATCGTGTTCTTTTCTTGGGTTATCCATTTAACCGGAGTGTTGTGTCCCTTTGATCAAGCTCTTTCATTTTATCAAGTCTTTCATCTCTTTTCAACCGAAGTGCTACCCGAATCGGTTCTTTCTTTTCCTTTGTCTTAACGGAGTGTTTTCAACTTCGTTCATCTCCGTTGCATTTTTTCCTTAAATTTGTTCAACATCTAAAGGTTCTTTGGTTTCACTCGTTTGTCAAAGGAGCAACTTAGTTTTACCTCTTCTCTTTCTCTTCCGTTTTCCCCTGGTGCCATTCTAGATCTCGGGACGAGATCCTCTCATAGTGGAGGAGTGTTGTAACGCCCCGAGAGTGATGTGCCAGGTGTCCTCCAGTTATTCGCTGTTGTTGCCTTGTCATTGCTTGTGTGTCATGCATTGCATATCATGTCATCATGTGCATTTCATTTGCATACATGTTCGTCTCATGCATCCGAGCATTTTCCCCGTTGTCCGTTTTGCTATCGGCGCTCCTATGTCACCCGGTGTCCCTTTCTACCTATTTTCATGTGCGGGTGTTAAACATTGTCGGTTTGGACCAAGACTTGTCATGCGGCCTTGGTTTACTAGCGTAGACCTCCTGTCAAGTTTCGTATCATTTGGACTTCGTTTGATACTCCAATGGTTAACCGAGGGACCGAATAGGCCTCGTGTGTGTTGCAGCCCAACACCTCTCCAAAGTGGCCCAAAACCCACCTAAACCCCCTCCATCATCTTGGTCATTCGATCACGATCGCGTGGCCGAAAACCGCACCTCATTTGGACTCCCCTAGCTCCCTGTACCTATATATGTGTGCCCCTCTCTGAAATTCGCGGTCTAACCCTAAATCTCACCTCCCTCCGCGCCGCCGGACATGTCCGCTCGCTGGCGGATGCGTCCACCCTGGCACCACGTCGCCAGACCAATCCCAGGGTGACACGTCAGCGCCGCCGCCTCCCGCACCCAATGAGGGGCTGCCACCTGTCTGCGCTCGCGGCTCCCCCTCCGTCGCGGCCCGCGCAGCCCACCGCGGGCCCGCCTAAGCCCGGACGCTGCCGCCGCTCGACCGCGCGGGCCCAGATTCCGCGCTGCCGCCTGGCACGTTCGATCGCGCCCCGCCGCTGTTCTGCAGCGAGCTCCGGCGTTGCCCGTCTCTTCCCGCTTCGGCCCCCGACCTCGCCGGCGACCAGCGCCTCTACTGCCGCCGGGAACGGATCCGACAGTCCCTGATCCGCCTAGATCCGGCCGGTCCCCGCCCCGCCTCACCTCGGCTCCGCCGCCTCACCATCGTCGCCGGGCACCGCCGCCCCTGGCTCCCTCGATCAAGGAGTGATCGAGGAGGAGCAAGATGCCATCTGCTTTGACCGCGCGCACGCATCGTGGGCCTCCCCGCGACCCATCTCCGCCCGAGGCCCAACACCCCACCAGTGCGGGCCTGCCTCACCGCCGATTCGGCCCAAACGCCCATTGACCACTGTTCACGCGAGGTCTATTTTTTTCGTCTTAGTCCCAGATCTGCTATATTTTTATGCCTCCTTCATCATGTCATAACTCATCAACCGTTGCTCCGATTCGTGCGTGTAGCATATCAAAATGTTTGCCTCGACGAGTACATCATTTCATCTCACTGCATCATTTTCATTTGAGCTCATCTTGATGCCCGAAATGCTGTTGGAAGAGGGCTATGTGATGATAGTTTCATATCTATTTCAGCAAATGCCCTTTTGTCATTTTTGCCATGATTAATGTGTGCATGCTATGATCCTGAGCTCTACATGTGTTTTGAAGAATGCCATGCCATCTTTACAAGGGTGTATGCCATGTATTTTTGTGATCTTTGTGGTGACTAGCACAAGCATGCAAAGTAGCTTACTCAATAATGCTGATTTCAGGGACTTAGAATTTCACTAAGTCCTTGCCCTGTCATTATTTTTATGCCATATGTTCATGTTGTTTCCTAGTGATCCGTGCCTCTTTTTAGCATGATCAGTAAGGATGTTTTCTATATAATGTTGTTCTCTATCCATCCATGTCTTTTTTGCAATGATGGAGCACCCTAGCTTGACTCAACCGAGCTCTACATTTGCTATCAAATGTTCCTGGCAGATTGTTAACATGTTTAGCAATTTTGCCGAGCTTGTTGTTGTTCATCCGTGCATTCTGTGTTGTTGTTCTTGCCATGTCTAGCTTCTATGCCATGTATATTTTCTGGATGTATGCTTAGTTTATCATGCAATGTCTCGTAGTGAGTGCCATCGAGCTCGTAAACATGCCTATCGTTATTTGTTTTGCCATGCTCAGTTTTTCACCAAGTCTGAATCTGTTTATGTTTTTGCTATGTTCACATGCTTGCAATTGTATTTTCTGATCCCTTTTGGCTCATGGTCACTAAGGGACTTCTGTTATATTCTTTGAGTAGCTTCACGCCATGCCTTGCTTTGCCATGATATATTCCTGTACCATGTAGTTTTCAAGCTCTAAAGATTGCTTCCTGATGATAAATTCCTGACATGCTGTTAATTTCACCAAGTCCGAAACCTGTTATCTTTTGCATTTTTGCCATGCTTGTTTGAGCTTGCTATTGAGTGAATTAGCCATAGATCAGTGTTCATATTTTTTCAAGCTTCTTGAGTGTATCTCTGGCATGTATTTGGTTGTCATGTTGGAGTGCGGTAGCATGTTGTTCTTGATGCATTTAGAAGGCTACATGCTGTTAATCGCAGACCGGTGCCATATTTGTTTTGCTTGCCATTTCCAAACCGTGCATCTGATTCCGGTGATCTTTATATCGATTTCAACCGAAATCAACTCCTCTTTCCAGTGGCACTCTTGGTTTTCCACGTTGAGGCCCGGTTCAATCATTCCTTTTCAAATCATGCATATGCATTGCATATCGCATCCCGCATATCATGACATGTTTTGCATCATGTTGCTTGTGCATTGCATGTGGTTGATTGTGTCTCCCTTTGCTTGTTATTCTTGCTTGGGTAGAGCCGGGAGACGAGTTCGTGTTTGAGGACCCGTTGAGTTCGTGTTCGAGGTTCAAGCTTTTCGTCTTCTCAGAGAACTTTGCACGCAAGGTGACCATACCCTCTTTTGCTATGCCTATGCTGCGATACCTACCACCTGCTTATCATGCCTCCCATATTGTTAATCCAAGCCTCTAACCCACCTTGTCCTAGAAAATCGTTCTTTGGCTATGTTACCGCTTTGCTCAGCCCCTCTTATAGCGTTGGTAGTTGCAGGTGAAGATTGGAGCTTGTTCCATGTAAGGAACATGAATATTTTGTTGGGATACCACAATATATCTTATTTAATTAATGCATCTATATACTTGGTAAAGAGTGGAAGGCTCGGCCTTATGCCTGGTGTTTTGTTCCACTCTCGCCGTCCTAGTTTCCATCATATCGGTATTATGTTCCCAGATTTTGCGTTCCTTACACGGTTGGGTTATAATGGGGACCCCTTGACAGTTCGCCTTGAATAAAACTCTTCCAGCAATGCCCAACATTGTTTTTACCATTCACCACTTAGCCTTTTCTTTCCCTTGGGTAGGCCTGCCCAAGCGTCATCGTTATTAACCCCCCCCCCCCCGCCGCGGCGCCTCTCTGCCAGCTCCTATCGGGATTTGTCGGCACATTCGGGCGGTGTTGCTGGACTTGTTTTACCATTGTCGAGGATGTCTTGTAACCGGGATGCCGAGTCTGATCGGATTGTCTTGGGAGAAGGAATATCCTTCATTGATCGTGAGAGCTTGTGATGGGCTAAGTTGTGACACCCCTGCAGGGATTTGAACTTTCCAAAGCCGTGCCCGCGGTTATGGGCAGATGGTAATTTGTTAATGTCCGGTTGTAGAAAACCTGAAACTTAACTTAATTCAAAACGCATCAACCGCATGTGTTACCGTGATGGTCTCTTTTCGGCGATGTCCGGGAAGTGAACACGGTGTTGGAGTTATGCTTGGCGTAGGTTATTCTAGGATCACTTCTTGATCATAGATTCTCGACCGTGATTTTGCCTTCTCTTCTCTCTCTCATTTGCGTATGTTAGCCACCAAATATGCTAGTCGCTTGCTGCAACTCCACCTCATACCTTTTACCCTTCCTATAAGCTTAAATAGTCTTGATCGCGAGGGTGTGAGATTGATGAGTCCCCGTGACTCACAGATACTTCCAAAACCAGCTTGCAGGTGCCGATGATATCTTGCAGGTGACGCAACCGTGCTCAAGGAGGAGCTCGATGAAGATCGTGTTCGTTATGTTGATCCATTTCTTGTTGATTAGTAGTGGAACCCAGTTGGGACGATCGGGGATCTGTGTAGCATTTCGGGTAGTCTTCTTTTATTTTGGTTCCGTAGTCGGACCTTGATTGTATCTGGATGATGTAATGCTTTATTCATGTATTGTGTGAAGTGGCGATTGTAAGCCAACTATGTATCTTTTTCCCTTATGTATTACATGGGTTGTGTGAAGATTACCTCACTTGCGACATTGCTTTCAATGCGGTTATGCCTCTAAGTCGTGCTTCGACACGTGGGAGATATAGCCGCATCGAGGGTGTTATAGGAAGCCAGTGTAAAAATGCATTTCGACATGATCAAACTTCCATTCTGGAATAGCAAGAGGTTGGAGGAGACCAGCTGGTCGTTGATGTTCTGCTTTCACCCTTCGACAGACATCACATTCATTCACGAATTGAGCAATCTCTCACTTCTTTCGAGTCCACCAATACGACTGCTTGAGGTAATGGTACATCTTCGAACCGCCTGGATGAATGGAAAGAAGAGAATTGTGGGCTTAATTCATTATGACCTTCCTTAGATCACCTTTAGGAACCACAATCCGGTCCTCGAAGAATAAGGTGTCCTTGTCATCAGTGCGATAGCACTTGTATTTGGATAAGCCCTTGGAAAAACCATGTTTCACCTTCTTCACCATGATATCAAGGAGTTGCGCCTCACGAATTTGATCTTCCAAAGTTGCAGTGACTTGAAGGTTGGCAAGAATACCTTGAGGAACAACTTGGAGGTTGAGCTTGCGGAAAGCTTCACAAAGATCGGGTTGGGATTGCTTCTGAACATATCCGTTGCAATAAGCCTTTCTGCTCAAAGCATCTGCAATAATATTCACCTTGCCTGGAGTGTACTCAATGCTTGGATTTTACTCTTGATCATTTCAACCCAACGAGTTTGCCGGAGGTTGAGGTTGGAATGAGTGAAGATATATTTGAGGCTCTTGTGATCGGTGAAAATGTCCACATGCCTTCCCAACAAGAGATGTCTCCATGTTATTAATGCATGGACAACTGCCGCCAACTCAAGATCGTGAGTGGGGTAGTTCCTTTCATTTGGCTTCAACTAACGAGAAGTATAGGCCACAACTTTCTTCTCTTGCATTAACACAGCACCGAGACTTTGCAACGAGGCATCACGAAAAACTTCGTATGGCTGGGACTCATCTGGAGGAATTAGGACATGAGCTATGATGAGTTTCTTTTTGAGAGTGTTGAAAGCAAAGTCACACTCAGGAGTGCCAGGAATATTTGACATGCTTATGGAGGTGGTTGGAAAGAGGTTTAGCGATCTTTGAGAAATTCTCAACAAATCTTCGGCAATAGCTTGCAAGCCCAAGGAAACTGCGGAGCTGCTTGACAATCTGAGCAGGTTCCCAGTTGAAAATTGCAGAAACCTTCTCCGGATTAACAGAAATTCCTTTGGAGGAGATGATGTGGCCAATGTAAAGAACTTCATCAAGACAAAACTCACATTTGGAGAATTTTGCATAGAATTAATACTCTCTGAGCTTGTCGATCACCAATCACAAATGCTTGGCATGATCCTACTTATTCTTGGAGAACACCAAGATATCATCGAGATACACCAGGAAAAATTCATTGGTGTAGGGGTTGAAGATGAAGTTCATCATGCGAAGAGAATGTTGGAGGGGCATTGACAGGCCCGAAAGACATGAAAGTATATTCATAAGAACGAAAGCTTGTTCTGAATGTTGTCTTGGGGTTATCTTCTTCATGAATGCAAATCTGATGATAGCCCATATGGAGGTCAAGCTTGGAAAACACCTTTGCACCTTTGAGTTGCTCGAATAGCTCATTGATAATGGGAAGTAGGTACTTATTCTTGATTGTCTTCTTGTTCAATAGATGGTAATCGATGCAAAGTCAGTCCGTGCCATCCTTCTTCTCGACAAAAAGAACAACACAACCCCACGAAGATGAACTTGGTCTAATCAGACCTATATGCTCTTGTTCACGAGCTTGTTTCTTCAATTCTTTCAGCTCTTTTGGCCCAAGATTGTAGGGCGCTTGCAAACGGGTTCTTTACCGGGCTCAAGATCAATAACGAACTCGACTGGCCGGTGAGGAGGCATAGCCGGAAGTTCTTCTGGAAATACATCTTGATACTCACAAACAACTGGAATCTAAGAAATAGCGTCTAACTCGCCCTTCTCATTGAGAGAGAACAACCGAATGGTTTCATCACGAGCGGCATAGATGATCACATCCTCAGAAGGGTGCATCAATTTAATCTCCCTGGTAGCACAATCAAGGAAAGGCCTTGTCCTAAGAAAGCATATCCATGCCGAGAATGAGATCAATATCAGAATTGCCGAGAACAATTGGGGAAGCCAGCAATTTATAATTTCCCATCTTGATACCGACATTCAAAATAAAGCTGCTTGAGTTCAACACTTTACCCAGAGAAACAACAGACAATGGCCTAGTCAAATCTTGAAAAGCAAACTCATGCTTCGATGCAAAAGGTCTTGAAATGAAAGAACACAAATATCAAACAACACTTTAGCAGGGATAGAATTAAGTAAGAGGTTACCCATGATCATATCTGAAAGAATCCTCTACTTGAGATGCATTCAACATGTTCACCTTTGCAACCTTGGGATTGTGCTTGACAACTGCATTGCTTGCTGACCTGACCGGAGGAGGAGGCGGAAGGTGCTTCTTGGTGCACTTGTTTGAGTAATGCCCTTTCAAACCACACCTATGACAAGTGACCTCTGAAAGCGGGTGGAAAGGTGGAGGAGGAGGACCACCTATCCTCGGAGCCTTAGACTTGTTCTTGATAGCCTGGGTTGGGTGGGTGGGAAGATCCACGACCACCTGAGTTCTTCTGCTGGTAGGGCTAATGAAACAGAGGAGATGGAGGATGCCAGAACTTCTGTTTCTTAGCTACCACTTGAGCGGAAGAAGACGAGTGAACTGCATCCCTGATTCTCTTCTTTGAAGCCTCACACTTGAGCTGAGCAACTTCTTGCCTGAGGGCCATGTTGTAGAACTGATCGAAC
This sequence comes from Triticum urartu, assembly GCF_003073215.2. NCBI lineage: Eukaryota > Viridiplantae > Streptophyta > Magnoliopsida > Poales > Poaceae > Triticum > Triticum urartu. Next base: position 8,471 of record NW_024111989.1, on the reverse strand, counting down.
TGAGTAGGCTCAACAAGAAGGAGAGCTAACTGTAGATCCTCTCTGAGGCCACCCCTGAAGTGATAGATCATGCTCTTTTCATCACGAACGTCTTGCCTTGCGAAGCAAGCAAGCTTTTGAAACTGGATGTTGTATTGATACATGGACATGCTTCCCTGCTTGAGATTGCGGAATTCCTCATGCTTGCTCTCGACAACACTTGTTGGAATGTGATGAGCTCGAAAGTCCTGGGAAAAGTCAGTCAAGGTAATCACTCGACCCCCTCTGGAATCTTTGTACTGCTGATACCAATCAGTTGCTTGGTCCTTGAGCTGAAAAGAAGCGAACTTGACCTAGTCCTCAGGCCTGACATTGCTGCATTCAAAATGCTTGTTGATGTCCATGAGCCAATCATCAGCGTCCATGGCCTCAGCACAAGCGCTGAAAGACTTTGGTTGATTTGGAAGAAACTGGTTGAGGGTAGCAAACTGAGGTTGATTGTTGAATTTCCCTTGGTTGCCTTGACCTTGGTTGCGCACTTGCAAGAGTTGAAAAAGCATCCGGGTATTGGCGTTGGTGGCCGCCATGACAGCTTGCCATACGGAGGAGGAGGCAGAGTGTTCAACTGATCTCCATCGTTGCGGTCCGGATTCAGACATGTTGGAGGAGCCATCCTGAAGAGGGTGACATCCGTTAGAACCATGATAGACAAGCTGAATCAATGGATAGATATGTGCAACATATAGCCTTCACAATAAACATTCGCACAAAGAATGAACGAATGAATTCCAAAGTTAACATTACACGACTATTAAGGTAAGAAGCCACTTAGACAAAGGTTGATGAATCAAACAATAAGGTACGACTAGAAAAAATAAATGGTAAGGATTTCCCAATCCCATACCAATTATCTATCGGAAGAATAACTAAGAGCTACTTGAATTCCCACCTATTAACTCCCGAAACTATCTGGTTATGCAATCTGGTGGTGGGGATATAGGGAGGCACAATATATATTTATCACACAACTAACAAGCCGTACGCTCCAACTCTATACATCCGTCAACACATAACCAAGAAAACTCCGGAAATCGTGTACCTCAACCTTCAAAAAGTATCCGTTATACGAGTTGTGGCAATACTCCCGGACTCCCTCAGTACTGGGTGGCGTCGAGGTTATGTCACCACTAACTGCATAAAAGAGATTTTCGATGTCGGAGAGCTCAGGTATTCCAGAACTTCAACGATACAATTGTGACGACAACACCTCGGAGCTCAACTTCCCGGGACACTGCCAACACCCCTAAACGTCAGGAGGCACCAAGAACAATGTTCTCGTCACAAGAATATCGGAACAATCCCAAGATACTCGCGTGATCCTAATTTTTTTTAGTGAAATTGAGGAGAGGAAAGTCAAAACATCTACGTCAGGAGTCCTCACCAGAGCGACGAAGGTGGATGAGGAGTAAAAAGAATCCTACTCTCCGATATATATAATCCTAAGACTCAAAACAGTTTTTGTTCTAGACTCAACAACGTCAGCGGTTCGATCAAGCAGGGGGCTCCTAAGTTTGGATGGCTTTGATTACCAACTTGTAATGCCTAAGAAGCAGCTATATCTCCCACGTGTCAACGCACGACTTAGAGGCATAACCACATTTTGGTATGATCGCAACAAGGGCCATCTTCACACAATCCCATGTAAAAGTACAAGGAAGTAAATAGTTGGCTTACTATTGCCACGTCACAATATAATCAAGTCTATTCATACATTAATCAGAATCCAAATGACAAGAAGACAACCCCCATGCTAAATCCCGATCGTCCATACTGGGCACCACTACTGATCATCCGGAAAGTAAACATAGTAACGGCCAAGGTCTTCGTCAAACTCCTACTTGAGCTCGGTGGCATCACATGCACTGGTATCATCGGCACCTGCAACTGTTTTGGTAGTATCTATGAGTCACGAGGACTCAGCAATCTCAAAACCCGCGAGATCAAGACTATTTAAGCTTATAGGTAGGATGTGGTTTTGAGGGGGGGTTGTAGCAAGCACTAAGCAAATATGGTGGCTAACATATGAGTACAAGAGTAAGATGAGAAACTACGCAATGGACGCAGAGCTAAAATTGATCATGAAGTGATCCTGACTACCTATGTTCAAACATAACTCCACCGTGTTCTCTTGCCGGACCTTGTCGAAAAGAGACCATCACAGTTACACACGCGGTTGGTGTATTTTAATTAAGTCAAGTGTCAAGTTCTCTACAACCGGTTATTAACAAAATCCCCATCTGCCACATAACCGTGGGCACGGCTCTCGAAAGTTTAAACCCTGCAAGGGTGTCCCAACTTATCCCATGACAAGCTCACGATCCGCGGAGACAATCCTCCATCGTGGGACCCTCCGTCCAGACTCGAAATCTCGGTGCACAAGATATTTTGACAATGGTAAAACTAGTCCTGCAAGACCTCCTGATGTGCCGACACCCTGATAGTAGCCGCGCGTGTCTCGTCTCATGCCACAATCGGATTGTCCAAACTTTTAGTAGGCCAATCCAGAGTTGCCCCTGGCAACCACCGGCGGTTGACAGGTTGGACCTACACTCATGAGGAGCACTGGCCCGGGTTGTTGATTAAGTCCACGGGGTCCGGAAAGTCCCTATGCAACTTTTTCATTGTTATTAGGAAAATGGTAAAACAAATGTTGGGCCTTGCTCGTGGATTTTTATTCAAAGCGAACTATCAAGAGGGGCCCATAAACCCTCACTGTGTTAGGGACACAAAATCAAGGAACATAACACCGGTTTGATGGAAATAAGGCGGCAAGAGTGTAACAAAACACTAAGAAAAAGGCCAAGCTTTCCACCCTTTACCAATCAAAAGGTGGAAGGCTTGGCCTTTTTCCAGGTGTTTTGTTCCTCTCTTACCGCCCTAGTTTCCGTCATACCGGTGTTATGTTCCATGACTATGCATTCCTAACACAGTCGGGCTTTATGCCCCGCCCCCCTTGATTGTTCACTTTGAATAAAACTCTTCCTTCAAGGCCCAACATTGGTTTTACAATTTGCCTAAGAACAACTAAATACTTGCATAGGGACCTGCCGACCCCCAACGTCTCTTAATCAACCCCCTGAGCTAGTGCTCCTCATCAGTGTTGGTCGAAACCGGGCGATGTTCGGCGCCCCCTGGGCAGCCAGGGTCTCAGCCAACCCGACATCTGGCCCATCCGGTGTGCCCTGAGAACGAGATACATGTGGCTCCTATTGGGATTTGTCGACACATCGGGCGGTCTTGCTGGATTTGTTTTACCATTGTCGAAATGTCTTGCGAACCGGGATTTCAAGCATGATCGGGTTCTTCCGGGAGGAGGATTTTCCTCTGTTGATCATGAGAGCTTGTCATGGGGTAAGTTGGGAAACCCCTGCAGAGTTTGATCTTTCGAAAGCCATGCCCGCGGTTTTGTGGCAGATGGGAGTTTTTCATATCCTGTTGTAGTGAACTTAAACTAAAGTTAATTAAAATACACCAGCCGTGAGCGTAACCATGATTGTCCCTTTTCGAAGAGGTTTGGGAAGAGAACATGGTCGGGTTATGTCTGAACATAAGTAGTTCAGGATCACTTCTTAATCATTACAAGTTTGCATCCGTTGCGTAGTTTCTCATCTTATTCTTCTACTTGTAAGTTATCCACCATACAATGCTTAGTGCTGCTGCAACCAAACCACTTATTCTTTCCATACCCATTTAAGCTTTGCTAGTATTGATACCTATGGTAATGGGATTGCTAAGTCCTCGTGGCTCACAGATTACTACACAACAGTTGCAGGTTCAGGTAATGCGATGATCATGACGTGAGAGTGATGTTTACTTGTTTTGGATTTCTTCTTCTGCTCCTTCGTTCAGGGGATAGGTTCCTGGTCGCAGCCTGGGCTAGCAGGGTGGATGTCGTTCTTGTTTTTCGTTTGTCTTCATCCGTAGCCAGATGCCGATCTTTTGTATGATGTTTGCCATGTGTTGATGTCTTCTTGTGGCATTTATATGCCTTTCCTTGTATCCTCAACTATTATGTAATGCTATGATGTAATGGTATCCACCTTGGAAAAGCGTCTTCAATATGCGGCTCCATCCTTGGTGGGACATTTGAGTTCCTCTTGGATAGGATCGCATATTGGTCGTGGCAAGTTGGTACCGGAGGCTCGACCGACCATAGGAGCCCCCTTGATTGATCGTAACATCGCCGTTGTCAAGTCTAGAAGAAAACTATTTTTTTCTGAGTCTAGTTATATAAGGGAGTTGGAATTCTTTTTACCCTCTATCCCCTTCATCACTCTAGTAAAGAATTCTGACGTCGGCCTTTTGGTTCTTCTAGTGTTTTTGTTCGTTGTCTATCCTTTGTTCAACCGGTGCACTTCTCTTCGAGTTATTCCATCCTCTTCAACTTTTCCAACATCGATTCTTTGTTTCCCGAAGGGAGTTCAATCCTTTTGAAGTTAAATCCTCAATTCTTTTCTAACGGTGTCCATTCCTTCCATCCCAAGTTTACTTTGTTTTTCCAACCCTCCCACCCTTTGTAACACCTCGAGACTGACGCGCCAGATGTCTTCTAGTTATCCGCCATCATTGCCATGTCATGTGCTTGTGTGTTGCACTTTGACATGTCATCATGCGCATTTCATATGCACTGTTTTTCAAAAACTTTCATCCATTCGGGTCTCCCAGTTCTCTTCGTTGTCCGTTCTGAGCTCAGACACACTCGTACGCGCCCGTGGTACCTCCAAAATATTATTTTATAAGTTGGATAAAAATATTCTCAGAATGGGTTGAAAGTTGGCGTGCAGTCTTGTTATGTTCTAGCTAGACTGCCTCCTGCATTTCAATGCATTTGGAGAATGTTTCATACCCCAACGGATAACTATAGCGGCATTGTAGCCGGTCTATTCGTCGGACGTTTTTGTTATCCCGAAACTGCTGCCTTTTCGCACTTCTCTTCTCTCCCCTCAGCCCAAATCCTCCTACATAGCCAACCAGCCCACCAACAACACCATTCGACCGGAACCGTTGGATTACGATCGGAGGGCTCCTAAATGCTCAAAACCCCTCAAGCCCTAGCCCCTTCCCTATATAAACGTCTCCCCCTTCCAAATCTGGTAGCCTAGCCCCTCCACCTACAATTAGCCGCCTCCCACCTCCATTATCGTGAAAAGCCGCTCCCTCCCCGCCACTTGTCGCCACCCCAAGGGCCACACGCCGCCAGCCACCACCAGCACCGCAATCCTCGACATATGGAGGCACACCACATCGCCCAGCGCCCCTCCTCTCTCGTCCCATCACTACCGGCCCGCTAGGCCCATCCGCGGTCCGCCCCTGCCCGGATCCCACTGCCGTCCGCCTGAGCCTCCCTCACGCCGTGCGCCTTGGCTCCCAAGTGTCCCGCACCCGTGCACGACACCACCTCGCCCCACCTCCTCATGGCTCGACCCCGATGCCTTGCCGGTCAGATGCCGGAGGACACTGCCCAACCCCGCGGACCTCAAGCTCCGTCGCCGGCTGCAAGCAGCGCATCCCACAGAATCCCGCGCCGCTACTGGTCGGATCCGGCGGGATCCGGCCAACCCGGCCATCTTCAGCGCTCTACATCATCGGTGCTCGTCGCGACGCATGCCGCCGCCACTCCCTAGTCCAATCAGGAGGAGCCCGATCCGGTCGCGCCCACATTGACCCTCCACGTGGGCCGTTGCCGTGCCCATCGGCCCAGCTGCCTACACCCCGGTCTGCTTCCTCGTCTAGGCCTCGGCCTGCTATGGTGGGCGTCGGCTTGCTAAACGTTGCCCGTGCACCATTTTTCTATACACCTCCCACTCTGTTTTCCTGATAAAAATGGCATGTTACTTTGCGCATGATTATCCGATTGGACTGTATGATATGTCAAATTGTTCTGCTCTTCATGCTCTACATGAAGATGTGCTTTGCATTCATATTAGAGTACATGTTGCTGTTAACTGCTAAAAACTGTTATAACTTGCCCTTTTGTTATTTTTGTGTGATTTAATGCATGCAGGGTCGATGTCGTTCTTGTTTTTCGTTTGTCTTCATCCGTGGTCGGATGCCGATCTTCTATATGATGTTTGCTATGTATCGATGTATTCTTGTGGCATTTATATACCTTTGCATGTATCCTCAGCTATGATGTAATGGTACGATCTAATGATATCCACCTTGCCAAAGCGTCTTCAATATGCGGCTCTATCCTTGGTGGGATCTTCTAGTTTCTCTAGGATAGAATCGCATTTTGGGCGTGATAAGTTCGTATCAGAGCCTCGACCAACCATAGGAGCAACCTTGATTGATCGTAGCATGGCAGTTGTCAAGTCTAGAAGAAAACTATTTTTTCTTAGTCAAGTTATATCGGAGAGTAGCACTACAAAAAAAAGACACATCCATGACATTTTGGGGCGAACGAATTTTTTTCTGTCATGCTTATGACACTTCTATGACGATAATTGTGACAAAACTAGGTATCATCGTAGATGTGGTGGGGTCCTACTTCTATGACAAAAAATCATGACAGAAGATGGGCTTTTCATCCTGGGCGGGCCGGAGACGCAGCTGCATGACATTCTTTGGGCCATCCATGATGGGAAAAACTATGGTAGAAGCAAGGGCGGGGAAAATATCGGGGCAGTTCCCGGATACGGTGAGTGGTCAGGGGCCGAGCGATGCGTGTTTCTCTCGTACATATGCGCGTGTGTGCGAGGCGTTGTGCTCTAAATGAACCCGAGCGAGGCGTTGGGCTCTAATTGAACCCGACCGATTGCACAGCAGGCTACGCATTACTGAACCGGAGCGATCGATCGATCCCTTGCTGTTAAATGAACCCGAGTGATTCCTTCGCTACTACTGCTAACTAAAGCCGATCGATGCTGCCTCTGAATGAATAGTGAGCATTGTTGGGGGATTTTGATGAACAGTTCCCGGTTGGGGTTGGTTGAACAGGACCCCGTGGTTGTAGAGGCCGTTGCCACTGGATGAACAGGACCCCGTGGAGGGCAGAATGAGCAGGACCTCGTGGAGGGCTAGATGAACAGGACCCCATGGAGGGCTGGTTGAACAGTAGTCGGTGGAGGGCTGGATGAATAGTAGCCTGTGGAGGGGTGGTTGAACAGGACCCTGTGGAGAGGGCTGGTTGAACAGTAGCCGGTGGAGGAGCGCGCGGTGGAGCCTGGATGAACAGGACCCCGTGGGTGAACAGTCGTAGGTGGAGGCTGGAGGAGGTCGACGATGAATGAACATGAGCCCGTGGAGGTAGTCGACGGTGGATGAACAGTAGCCCGTGGAGGCAGTTAACGGTGGAGGTGAAAAGTATCCCATGGAGTCCCGTTTTGCGATACGCCACACCCCTCTCGATGATCAGGACCATCGTTTCGACCGTAGCGCTCCAACACAAGTCCGTTTCCTCCGTTTTGCGGTACGCCACACCCCTCCCATTCAACAGGACCCCGTTTCCTTCGTTTTGCGGTATGCCAGACCCCTCCCGATGAACAAGATCCCGTTTCTACTGTGGAAGGTCAAAGACAAGGTTGTTTCCTCCGTTCTACGGTACACCAGGCCTCGTTTCCATCGGGTGTTCTGTCCAAGCCGGTTGGCTCCTGATGAACATCACGCGTTCCGTTGCCTCCCAATGAACACGACGCATTTTGTTGCCTCCCCATGAACACGACGACGTAGTTTCACCATTCCGATCCAGCCACGTACAGGAGCCCTGGCCATACGTATGCACGAGCTGGCGTTCGAGACCCCGCCCGTATGTATGTACGTGGCCGTATTAATTTCTTGCACCCTGGCCGTTGTACGTACGTGTACATGCTACATGTGCGCCTCTGCTATGACACATGCGCGCTTCTACTACGACACGTGCCCTTCCTTACACAACGACGGTTCATCGCTGCAGCCTGCAGATAGACCAATCTTATGTACGTACATGTTCGCGACCAGAATGACAACGCTACGTACGCTTCGACCAGGTGGGTCCCTATTGTTAGGCACTTCCTTGCTTGCGAAGATGTAGCTGGTGGGTCCCAGCAGTTAGGGGGCGAATCATTATTTTTTCCCATAATATGAGTGCACTTCCTTGCATGTGAAGATGTAGCTGGTGGGTCCCAGCAGTCAGGGGGGAAACTTTTTTTCATGAAATACGGTGGCCCGTCCGGTGGGACCCTGCTGCAGGTGGAGGAATCATTATTTTTCACGTAAAAAGGAGGCATTTCCTTGTGTGCGGCCGTGGACCCAGCTGTCAGCCTCTCCACGTACAGTACACGTCCGATGGATGTCGTTCATTGACCATGTTGACCACGGTGCGCCGATGGCACCAGGAAGGGAACGGCATGAAGCCGGGGATGACTCGGCAGTGGTTGCCCACACGGTGGGGAGTACGTGGGTTTACTGGTCCGGCTGCCGTCGCCAGAAAATAATAGGAGGTGTCGGTGAGT
>NW_024111988.1:0-11287 GCF_003073215.2 Triticum urartu | reverse complement strand
TGAGGAGATGACAAACTCTTATATAGGCAAGTGCTCCGAGGCACATGGGAATATCGTCAAGCTAGTTTTCATCACGTTCATATGATTCGCGTTCGGTACTTTGATAATTTGATATGTGGGTGGACCTGTGCTTGGGTGCTGTTCTTACTTGAACAAGCATCCCACTTATGATTAACCTCTATTGCAAGCATCCGCAACTACAACAAAAGTATTACGGTAAACCTAACCATAGCAAGAACATAAGGATCCAAATCAGCCCCTTATGAAGCAACGCATAAACTAGGGTTTAAGCTTTTGTCACTCTAGCAACCCATCATCTACTTATTACTTCCCAATGCCTTCCTCTAGGCCCAAATAATGGTGAAGTGTTATGTAGTCGACGTTCACATAACACCACTAGAGGCTAGACAACATACATCTCATCAAAATATCGAACGAATACCAAATTCACATGACTACTAATAGCAAGACTTCTCTTATCCTCAGGAACAAACGTAACTACTCACAAAGCATATTCATGTTCATAATCAGAGGGGTAATAATATGCATAATAGGATCTGAACATATGATCTTCCACCAATTAAACCAACTAGCATCAACTACAAGGAGTAATTAACACTACTAGCAACCTACTAGCACCAATCCCGGACTTGGAGACAAGAATTGGATACAAGAGATGAACTAGGGTTTTGAGATGAGATGGTGCTGATGAAGATGTTGATGGAGATTGCCCTCTCCCGATGAGAGGAGCGTTGGTGATGACGATGGCGATGATTTCCCCCTCCGGGAGGGAAGTTTCCCCGGCAGAACAGCTCTGCCGGAGCTCTAGATTGGATCCGCCAAGGTTCCGCCTCGTGGCGGCGGAGTTTCGTCCCGAAGGTTGCTTCTTATTTTTTTCTCGACGAAAGACTTCATATAGGAGAAGATGGTCATCGGAGAGCCACCAGGGGGCCCACGAGGTAGGGGGGCGCGCCCTAGGGGGGCGCCCCCCACCCTCGTGAGAAGGGTGTGGGCCCCCTGGTCTTCATCTTTGGCGAGGATTTTTCATTATTTATTATAAGGTATTCCGTGGAGTTTCAGGACTTTTGGAGTTGTGCAGAATAGGTCTCTAATATTTGCTCCTTTTCCAGCCCAGAATTCCAGCTGCCGGCATTCTCCCTCCTTATGTAAACCTTGTAAAATAAGAGAGAATAGCCATAAGTATTGTGACATAATGTGAAATAACAGCCATAATGCAATAAATATCGATATAAAAGCATGATGCAAAATGGACGTATCAATTCCCCCAAGCTTAGACCTCACTTGTCCTCAATCGAAAGTCGATAACAATAAATATGTCCACATGTTTAGAGGTAGAGGCGTCGATAAAAATAAAATACGGACATGAAGCATCATGATTATTCTCATAACAGCAACATATATAGATATTATCATATGATTACTTATGTTCAAGTGATGATCTATTCACAATGCAAAAGTATGAATCAGAAACCTTATTGAGAACCAACAAACTATAACCTCAGTCATTGAAGCAATTGCAATTTATCATAACATCAGAAAGAGTCTATGTCAGAGCTAAAAAGCAAGTCCACATACTCAACTATCATCTAGTCCTTCATAATTGCTAACACTTGCGCAATACTTGTGGTTACGGAGTTTTAATCGGACACAGAGAAGGATAAGGGCTTATAGTTTCTCCCCACAACCTTTTACCTCGAGGGTAATGTCAACAATAATAACTCATGCCCCCCTACATCCAATTAGATATATCTATCAGGATCTTTCCAACACACTGTGCTTGCCAAAGGATAAAATGAAAGGGAGAGGTGAAGATCACCATGACTTGCATAAGGTAGAAGATAATAATAAAAGATAGGCCCTTCGCAGAGGGAAGCAGAGGTTGCCATGCGCTTTTATGGTTGGATGCACAAAATCTTAATGCGAAAGAACGTCACTTTATATTGCCCCTTGTGATATGAACCTTTATTATGCAGTCCGTCGCTTTTATTACTTCCACATCACAAGATCGTATAAAGCTTATTTCTCCCACACTAATCATACATATTTAGAGCAATTTTTATTGCTTTGCACCGATGCAACTTACTTGAAGGATCTTACTCAATCCATAGGTAGATATGGTGGACTCTCATGGCAAAACTGGTTTAAGGGTATTTGGAAGCACAAGTAGTATCTCTACTTGGTGCTGAGAATTTGGCTAGCATGAGGGGGAAAGGCAAGCTCAACATGTTGGATGATCCATGACAACATACTTTATCTCAGATATAAGAAAACATAACCCATTACGTTGTCTTCCTTGTCCAACATCAACTCTTTAGCATGTCATATTTTGATGAGTGCTCCCAATCATAAAAGATGCAATAATAGTATATTTATATGTGAAACCTCTCTTTCCTTATTACTTCCTATTAATTGCAACGATGACCAAAGCTATGTCTGCCAACTCCCAACAACTTTTAATCATCACACTCTTTCTATGTGAAGTCATTACTATCAATAAGATCAATATGAACTTTTGTTTCTTTTTATTCTTTTTCTCTTTTCTTTTATTCACCCAAGATCATAGCAAGAAAATCAAGCCCTTGACTCAACACTAATCTTTATTATATAGCTCACGAACTCGATTACATAGAGAGATCATAAAGCAAAACTCAAAACTAGATCATGCCATAAACTTTATTCTACTAGATCAAAATACTACTAATAGGATCGAACTAAGGAAAATGGTAAAGATAGGAGTTGTGATTGTGATACGATACTGGGGCACTCCCCCAAGCTTAGCAGTTGCCAAGTGGAGTGCCCATACCAGATACTCAATTCTTCTTTGTTGGAGGAGACGGTGGTGATTTTGTTGATGGCGTAGGCTTCTTTCTTAATTTGCGTTTGAGGACGAATTTTGGTCCCTTAGGTCCTCGATCTCCTGTTCCAGGCTCAGTATCTTTTTTAATAGTTCCTGCTTGTTTTCTTGCAAGAGTCGAAAAGGGATAAACTCGATCTTAGGTTTATTTACCCTATCCGGGAGGCTTGACTTTTTGAACTCCACATGCATGTCCCCAGGTTGAGGTAGTGGGACTTCACCTTCATCTGAGCTCGCCTCCTCCTTTCCCTTGGGTTCATAGTATTCTTCTTCTTCCGTGGTCCAAGCATAATTCTCCACCTCTCCATAGACCTTAGGGTCTGCAAGGTAATCAGCCACATAGCTTTCTCCTTCCGAATCTTGGGACGACATGTTGCTCTGTCTGCAACAGGGCGTCTCAAAACAAAGACAAGAGATTTTTGCGTGATACGAGAGTCAAAACCCTCGGGAGGTTATATAATGATTTTTTACCGACCAAAATACGTATCGTGCAAGAAAACGGAGTCCGGAAGGCACACGAGGAGCTCACGAGGTAGGGGGCGCGCACAGGGGGTAGGGCGCGCCCTCCACCCTCGTGGGGCTCTCGTGTCCTTCCCGGACTGCTACTAAATTTTCTATTTTTCTAAATATTCCAAAACGGAGAAATATTGCCTTAAAAATTGTTTTGGAGTCGGTTTACTTACCGTACCACATACCTATTCCTTTTCGGAGTCTGAAACGTTCTGGAAAGTGTCCCTTATGTATTCCTCCGGGGTTACGGTTTCAATAATATTGGTTTCAACATTTATGATTACTGAGATATAATGTTTGATTCTTTGACCGTTTACCACCTTCGGATTTGTGCCTTCGAAGTTGTTGATTTTTATGGCACCAAAACAATAGACCTCCTCGATAACATAGGGGCCTTCCCATTTAGAGAGAAGTTTCCCTGCAAAAAATCTTAAACGAGAGTTGTATAGCAATACATAATCACCTACATTAAACTCACGCTTTTGTATCCTTTTGTCATGCCATCTTTTAACCTTTTCTTTAAACAACTTGCCATTTTCATAAGCTTGGGTTCTCCATTCATCAAGTGAGCTAATATCAAATAACCTCTTTTCACCGGCAAGTTTAAAATCATAGTTGAGCTCTTTAATAGCCCAATATGCCTTATGTTCTAGTTCGAGAGGTAAGTGACATGCTTTTCCATATACCATTTTATACGGAGACATACCCATAGGGTTTTTATATACAGTTCTATAGGCCCATAATGCATCATCAAGTTTCTTGGACCAATTCTTTCTAGATCTATTGACAGTATTTTGCAAAATTAATTTGAGTTCTCTATTACTCAATTCTACTTGACCACTAGACTGTGGGTGATACGGAGATGCAATTCTATGATTGACGTCATATTTAGCAAGCATTTTACGGAAAGCACCAGGAATAAATTGTGAACCACCATCAGTCATTAAATATCTAGGGACTCCAAACCTCAGAAAAATAACTTCTTTAAGCATTTTAATAGAAGTGTTATGATCAGCACTACTAGTTGGAATAGCTTCTACCCACTTAGTAATGTAATCAACAGCAACTAAAATATGTGTATATCCATTAGAGGCAGGAAAAGGTCCCATATAATCAAAGCCCCAAACATCAAACAGTTCAATAACAAGTGAATAATTCATAGGCATTTCTTGACGTCTACTAATATTAACAATTCTTTGACATTCATCACAAGATAGGACAAACTTACGGGCATCCTTGAAGAGAGTAGGCCAATAAAAACCTGATTGCAATACCTTATGTGCAGTTCTATATCCCGTGTGGTGTCCTCCATAAGTTTTGGAGTGGCACTTGCGTAGGATCTGTTCATGTTCATGCTCAGGTACACAACGTCTAATAACACCATCTACTCCTTCTTTATAAGGATGTGGGTCATCCCAAAAGTAATGTCTCAAATCATAGAAGAACTTTTTCTTTTGTTGGTATGTGAAGCTAGGTGGTATGAATTTAGCAACAATGTAATTAGCATAATCAGCATACCAAGGGGTACTTCGAGAAGTACTTATGACATTTAATTGTTCATCAGGAAAGCTATCATCAATAGGTAGTGGGTCATCAAGAACATTCTCTAACCTAGATAAGTTGTCTGCAACGGGGTTCTCGGCTCCTTTTCTATCAACAATATTCAAATCAAATTCTTGTAGCAAGAGAACCCATCTAATAAGTCTAGGTTTAGCATCTTTCTTCTCCATAAGATATTTAATAGCAGCATGATTAGTGTGGATAGTTACTTTAGAATCAACAATATAAGGTCTGAACTTATCACAAGCAAATACAACTGCTAAAATATCTTTTTTAGTAGTAGCATAATTTCTTTGAGCATTGTCTAGAGTCTTACTAGCATAATGGATAACATTTAATTTCTTATCAACTCTTTGCCCTAGAACAGCACCTACAAAATAATCACTAGCATCACACATAATTTCAAAGGGTAAATTCCAATCAGGTGGCTGAATAATAGGTGCAGAGACTAATGCTTTCTTAAGTATTTCAAATGCTTCTACACAATCATCATCAAAGACAAATGGTATATCTTTTTGTAATAAATTAGTCAGAGGCCGAGAAATTTTTGAGAAGTCCTTAATGAACCTCCTATAAAATCCGGCGTGACCAAGGAAACTTCTTATACCTTTGATGTCCTTGGGACATGGCATCTTTTCAATAGCATCAACCTTGGCTTTATCAACTTCAATACCTCTTCAGAAACTTTATGCCCCAAGACAATACCTTCATTAACCATAAAGTGACACTTTTCCCAAGTCAAGACAAGATTAGTTTCTTCACATCTCTGCAAAACTCGATCAAGATTGCTCAAGCAATCATCAAAAGAAGATCCATAGACGGAAAAGTCGTCCATGAAAACCTCACAAATCTTTTCACAAAAGTCAGACAATATAGCCATCATGCATCTTGGAAAGGTAGCAGGTGCATTAAATAAACCAAAGGGCATACGTCTATAAGCAAAAGTACCAAAAGGGCATGTAAAAGTAGTCTTTGATTGATCTTTATCCGACACAGGTATTTGAGAGAAACCAGAATAACCATCTAGAAAACAGTAATCTGTATGTTTGCATAATATTTCTAGCATTTGATCGATAAAAGGTAAGGGGTAATGATCTTTCTTTAGTAGCCTTATTTAATTTGCGGAAATCAATTACCATCCTATAACCTGTAATAATTCTTTGTGGAATCAATTCATCTTTATCATTAGGAACAACAGTAATACCTCCCTTCTTAGGGACACAATGAACAGGACTTACCCACTAACTATCAGCAACGGGATAAATTATACCTGCCTCCAGAAGCTTTAGTATTTCTTTTCTTACCACTTCTTTCATTTTAGGATTCAGACGTCATTAAGGATCGCGAACTGGTTTGGCATCTGCTTCCAAATTTATTTTATGTTGACATAGAGTGGGACTAATGCCCTTAAGATCATCAAGAGTATATCCAATAGCAGCATGGTGCTTCTTCAGAGTTTTCAATAATCTTTCTTCCTCATTCTCTGAAAGGTTAGCACTAATAATAACAGGATATATCTTCTTTTCATCAAGATAAGCATATTTAAGATTATCAGGCAACGGTTTAAGCTCAAACACGGGATCACCCTTAGGTGGAGGGGGGTCCCCTAGGATTTCAACAGGCAAATTGTGTTTTAGCATAGGTTCCTGTTTAAAGAATACTTCATCTATTTCCCTTCTTTCATTCATAAACATATCATTCTCATGGTCTAGCAAATATTGTTCTAAAGGATCACTAGGAGGTACGGCGATAGAAGCAAGACCAATAATTTCATCCTTACTAGGCAATTCTTCTTCACGGTGTTGTTTACTAAATTTAGAGAAATTCAATTCATGAGTCATATCATCTAAGCCGACAGTAACAACATCCCTTGTGCAATCTATGGTAGCATTAACAGTATTTAAGAAGGGTCTACCAAATATAATGGGACAAAAGCTATCTTGTGGGGAACCAAGAACAAGAAAATCAGCAGGATATTTAGTTTTCCCACACAAGACTTCAACATATCTAACAATTCCCATTGGTGAAATAGTATCTCTATTAGCAAGTTTAATAGTAACATCAATTTCTTCTAACCCAACAGGTGCAATGTCATGCATAATTTCTTTGTATAATCAATAGGTATTGCACTAGCACTAGCACCCATATCACATAAGCCATGATAACAATGATCTCCTATTTTAACAGAAATAACAGGCATGCCTACCACAGGTCTAGGTTTATCTGTATCACGGGGTTTAGCAATTCTAGCAGTTTCATTACAGAAGTAAATAACATGCCCATCAATGTTATCAGACAAGAGATCTTTAACAATAAATATTAGGTTCAACTTTAACTTGCTCAGGAGGTGTATATGTTTTAATATTGCTTTTACGAACCACAGTTGAAGCTTTAGCATGATCCTTTATCCTAACAGGGAAAGGTGGTTTATCAACATAACGAGTAGGAACCATAGGATCATTATAAGTGACAGTCTTTTCTTCAAATTTAATTGGTGCAGCTACTTTTTACTTCTATGGGAGGATGATATTTAAACCACTTCTCCCTAGGGAGATCAACATAAGTAGCAAAAGATTCACAGAAAGAAGCTACTATCTCAGAATCAACTCCATATTTAGTGCTAAACTTACGGGAAATATCGGTATCCATAAAAGATTTAACACAATCAAACTTAGGTGTCATACCAGACTCCTTACCATTGTCGAGGTCCCAATCTTCAGAGTTGCGTTTAATTCTATCCAATAAATCCCATCTAAATCCAATAGTCTTCATCATAAAAGAGCCAGCACAAGAAGTATCGAGCATGGTGCGATTATTTTCAGAAAGCCGAGCATAAATTTTTTGAAGAATTGTTTCTCTTGAAAGCTCATGATTGGGGCATGAATATAACATTGATTTAAGCCTCCCCCAAGCTTGAGCGATGCTTTCTCCTTCGCGAGGCCAAAAATTATATATATAATTGCGATCACGATGACACAAGATGCATAGGGTAATACTTTTGATGAAATTCCAATTTCAATCTTCTATAGTTCCATGATCTCGTATCATCACATAGCCTATACCATACCAATGCATCTCCCTTCAAAGATAAAGGGAAGACCTTCTTCTTAGCAACATCATCGGGTATACCTGCAAGCTTAAATAATCCACATACTTCATCCACATATATTAGGTGTTCATCGGGATGTTTTGTTCCATCTCGTGTAAAAGGATTAGCTAGCAGTTTTTCTATCATACCCGAAGGATACTCATAAGGAATTTCATTTTCGTATTCATTTTCAGTAGGTTTAGTAGGTTGAGGAGCAACTCTTTGCTCTACTGGTCGGGGTGAAGATACCCCGAACAAGCCCCTCAGAGGATTACTTTCCATAGTAATAAGTGACAGTAAATTTCAGCACACTATATAAATTTTTCCTTACCAAATTCCACCTACCAAAGGCGCTTTACTCCCCGGCAATGGTGCCAGAAAAGAATCTTGAGGGCCCACAAGTATAGGGGATCTATCATTGTCCTTCCGATAAGTAAGAGTGTCGAACCCAACGAGGAGCAGAAGGAAATGATAAACGGTTTTCACCAAGGTATTCTCTGGAAGTACTGAAATAAGTGGTAACACATCATTTTGTGATGAGATAATTTGTAACGAGCAACAAGTAACAAAGTAAATAAAGTGCAGCAAGGTGGCCCAATCCTTTTTGTAGCAAAGGACAAGCCTGGACAAACTCTTATATAAGGAAAAGCGCTCCCGAGGACACATGGGAATATCGTCAAGCGATTTTTCATCACGTTCATATGATTCGCGTTCGGTACTTTGATAATTTGATATGTGGGTGGACCGGTGCTTGGGTTCTGTTCTTAATTGAACAAGCATCCCACTTATGATTAACCTCTATTGCAAGCATCCGCAACTACAACAAAAGTATTAAGGTAAACCTAACCATAGCATGAAACATATGGATCCAAATCAGCCCCTTACGAAGCAACGCATAAACTAGGGTTTAAGCTTCTGTCACTCTACTAACCCATCATCTACTTATTACTTCCCAATGCCTTCCTCTAGGCCCAAATAATGGTGAAGTGTTATGTAGTCGACATTCACATAACACCACTAGAGGCTAGACATCATACATCTCATCAAAATATCGAACGAATACCTAATTCACATGACTACTAATAGCAAGACTTCTCCCTTGTCCTCAGGAACAAACGTAACTACTCACAAAGCATATTCATGTTCATAATCAAAGGGGTAATAATATGCATACAGGATCTGAACATATGATCTTCCACCAATTAAACCAACTAGCATCAACTACAAGGAGTAATTAACACTACTAGCAACCTACTAGCACCAATCCCGGACTTGGAGACAAGAATTGGATACAAGAGATGAACTAGGGTTTTGAGATGAGATGGTGCTGATGAAGATGTTGATGGAGATTGCCCTCTCCCGATGAGAGAAGCGTTGGTGATGACGATGGAACATCCCGATGGAACAAAACATCCCGATGAACACCTAATATATGTGGATGAAGTATGTGGATTATTTAAGCTTGCAGGTATACCCGATGATGTTGCTAAGAAGAAGGTCTTCCCTTTATCTTTGAAGGGAGACACATTGACATGGTATAGGCTGTGTGATGATATGGGATCATGGAACTATAGAATATTGAAATTGGAATTTCATCAAAAGTATTACCCTATGCATCTTGTTCATCGTGATCTCAATTATATATATAATTTTTGGCCTCGCGAAGGAGAAAGCATAGCTCAAGCTTGGGGGAGGCCTAAATCAATGTTATATTCATGCCCCAATCATGAGCTTCCAAGAGAAACTATTCTCCAAAAAAATTATGCTCAGCTTTCTGATAACAATCTCACCATGCTTGATACTTCTTATGTTGGCTCTTTTATGATGAAGACTATTGAATTCAAATGAGATTTATTGGATATAATTAAACGCAACTCTGAAGATTGGGACCTCGACAATGGTAAGGAGTCAGGTATGACACCTAAGTTTGATTGTGTTAAATCCTTCATGGATACCGATGTTTTCCGTAAGTTTAGCACTAAATATGGACTTGATTCTGAGATAGTCTTCTTTCTGTGAATCTTTTTGCTACTTATCGTTGATCTCCCTAAGGAGAAGTGGTTTAAATATCATCCTCCCATATAGAAGTAAAAGTAGCTGCACCTATTAAAGTTTAAGAGAAAAGACTGTCACTTATAGATGATCCTATTGTTCCTACTTCTTATGTTGAGGCCCCTTTCCCTGTTAGGATAAAGGATCATGCTAAAGCTTCAATTGTGAGTTTGTAAAAGCAATATTAAAACATATACACCTCCTGAGCAAGTTAAAGTTGAACCTAATATTGCTATTGTTAAAGAGCTCTTGTCTGATAATATTGATGGGCATGTTATTCAGTTCTGCGGTGAAACTGCTAGAATTGCTAAACCTTGTGCTAAAGATAAACATAGACCTGTGGTAGGCGTGCCTGTTATTTCTGTTAAAATAGGAGATCATTGTTATCATGGCTTATGTGATATGGGTGCTAGTGCTAGTGTTATACCTTATGACTTGTATAAAGAAATCAAGCATGAAATTGCACCTGCTGAGTTAGAAGATATTGATGTCACAATTAAACTTGCTAATAGAGATACTATTTCAGCAATGGGAATTGTTAGAGATGTTGAAGTCTTGTGCCAGAAAACTAAATATCCTGTTGATTTTCTTATTCTTAGTTCTCCACAAGATAACTCATGAGTTTAATTTCTCTAAATTTAGTAAACAACACCGTGAAGAAGAATTGCCTAGTAAGGATGAAATATTGGTCTTGCTTCTATTGCCGTACCTCTGATCCTTTAGAACATATTTGCTAGACCTGAGAATGATATGTTTATGGAATGAAAGAAGGGAAATAGATGAAGTATTTTTAAAAGACCTATGCTAAAACACAATTTTGCTGTTGAAATCCTTGGGGATCCTCCTCCACCTAAGGTGATCCGTGTTTGAGCTTTAACCGTTGCCTGATAATTCTTAAATTGCTTATCTTGATGAAAAAAGATATATCCTGATTATTATTAGTGCTACCTTTCAGAGCATGAAGAAGAAAGATTATTGTAAAACCTCTGAAGAAGCAACCGTGCTGCTTATTGGATATACTCTTGATGATTCTTAAGGCATTAGTCCCACTCTATGTCAACATAAAATAAAATTTGGAAGCAGATGCCAAACCAGTTTCGTGATCCTCAATGACGTCTGAATCCTAAAATGAAAGAAGTGGTAGAAAAGAAATACTAAGCTTTCTAGAGGCAGTATAATTTATCCCGTTGCTGATAGTAGTG
>NW_024111987.1:0-14633 GCF_003073215.2 Triticum urartu | reverse complement strand
TGGTTTACTTGGTGGAAGATCATATGTTTAGATCCATTATGCATATTAATACCCCTCCGAATATGAACATTAATATGCTTTGTGAGTAGTTCCGTTTGTTCCTAAGGACA
The DNA here is from genome assembly GCF_003073215.2 of Triticum urartu. NCBI lineage: Eukaryota > Viridiplantae > Streptophyta > Magnoliopsida > Poales > Poaceae > Triticum > Triticum urartu. The sequence goes on along the minus strand of NW_024111987.1, from coordinate 14,523 downwards.
TGGGAGAAGTCTTGCTATAAGTAGTCATGTGAATTTGGTATTTGTTTCATATTTTGATGAGATGTATGTTGTCATCCCTCTAGTGGTGTTATGTGAACGTCGACTACATGACACTTCACCATTGTTTGGGCCTAGAGGGAGGCATTGGGAAGTAATAAGTAGATGATGGGTTTCTAGAGTGACAGTAGCTTAAACCTTAGTTTATGCGTTGTTTCGTAAGGGGCTGATTTGGATCCATATGTTTCATGCTATGGTTAGGTTTACCTTAATACATCTGTTGTAGTTGCGGATGCTTGCAATGGGGGTTAATGATAAGTGGGATGCTTGTCCAAGTTAGGATAGTACCCAAGCACCGGTCCACCCACATATCAAATTAACAAAGTACCGAACGCGAATCATATGAATGTGATGAAAACTAGCTTGACGATAATTCCCATGTGTCCCCGGGAGCGCTTTCCTTCATATAAGAGTTTGTCTAGGCTTGTACTTTTCTACAAAATGGATTGGCCATCTTGCTACACCTTATTTACTTTTATTACTTGCTACTCGTTACAAATTACCTTATCACAAAACTATCTATTACCGATAATTTCAGTGCTTGTAGAGAATACCTTACTGAAAACTACTTATCATTTCCTTCTGCTCCTCGTTGGGTTCGACACTCTTACTTATAGAAAAGGCTACGATAGATCCCCTACACTTGTGGGTCATCAAGACTCTTTTCTGGCGCTGTTGCCGGGGAGTGAAGCGCCTTTGGTAGGTGGAAATTGGTAAGGAAAAATTTATATAGTGTGCTGAAATTTACTGTCACTTGTTACTATGGAACATAATCCTTTGAGGGGCTTGTTCGGGGTATCTTCACCCCGACCAGTAGAGCAAAGAGTTGCTCCCCAACCTACTGAACCTACTGAAAATGTTTACTTTGAAATTCCTTCGGGTATGATAGAGAACCTACTAGCTAATCCTTTTGCAGGAGTTGAACATTGCATCCCGATTTACACTTAATCTATGTGGATGAAGTTTGTGGATTATTTAAGCTTGCAGGTATGCCCGATGATGTTATCAAGAAGAAGGTCTTCCCTTTATATTTGAAGGGACAGGCATTGACATGGTATAGGCTATGTGATGATATGGGATAATGGAACTACAAACGATTGAAATTGGAATTTCATCAGAAGTTTTATCCTATGCATCTTGTTGATCGTGATCGTAATTATATATATAATTTTTGGCCTCATGAAGGAGAAAGCATCGCTCAAGCTTGGGGGAGGCTTAAGTCAATGTTATATTCATGCCCCAATCATGAGCTCTCAAGAGAAATGATTATTCAAAAAAATTATGCTTGGCTTTCTCTCAGTAATCGCTCCATGCTTGATACTTCTTGTACTGGATCTTTTAAGATGAAGACTATTGAATTCAAATGGGATTTATTGGAAAGAATTAAATGCAACTCTGAAGATTGGGACCTCGACGAAGGTAAGGAGTCAGGTATAACACCTAATTTTGATTGTGTTAAATCTTTTATGGATACCAATGTTTTCCGTGAATTTAGCACTAAATATGGACTTGACTCTGAGATAGTAGCTTCTTTCTGTGAATCCTTTGCTACTCATGTTGATTTCCCAAAGGAGAAGTGGTTTAAATATAATCCTCCCACTAAGGTAAAAGTAGTTTCTCCTATTAAAGTTGAAGAAAAGACTATCACTTATGATGATCCTGTTGTTCCTGTTGCTTATATTGAGAAGCCACATTTCCCTGTTAGAATAAAGGATCATGCTAAAGCTTCAACTTTAGTCAACAAAATTAATATTAGGACACACAAACCCCTGATCAAGATAAAGTTGAACCAAAAATTGCTATGGTTAAAGATCTCTTGGCCGATAATATTGATGGGCATGTTATTTACTTCTGCAATGAAGCTGCTAGAATTGCTAGACCTGATGCTAAAAATAAACATAGACCTGTTGTAGGCATGGCTGCTATTTCCATTAAAATAGGAGATCATTGTTATCATGGCTTATGTGATATGGGTGCTAGTGCTAGTGCAAGTGCAATACCTCATTCCTTATACGAAGAAATTATGCATGATATGGCACCTGGTGTGATAGAAGATGCCGATGTTACCATTAAACTTGCCAATAGAGATACTATTTCACCGGTTGGGATTGTTAGATATGTTGAAGTCTTGTGTGGGAAGGTTAAATATCCTGCTGATTTTCTTGTTCTTGGTTCCCCACAAGATAGCTTTTGTCCCATCATATTTGGTTGACCCTTCTTGAACACTGTTAATGCTAGGATAGACTGCGAAAAGGATGGTGTTACTATTAGTTTGGGTGATATTTCTCATTGGTTTAATTTTGCTAAATTTAGTAGACAACCCCATGATGAGGAATTGCCTAGTAAAGATGAAATTATTGGTCTTGCTTCTATTTACGTGCCTCCTAGTGATCCTTTAGAACAATATTTGCTAGACCATGAAAATGATACGTATATGAATGAAAGAAGGGAAATAGATGAAGTATTCTTTAAACAGGGACCTATTCTGAAACACAACTTGCCTGTTGAAATCCTAGGGGATCCTCCTCCACCTAAGGGTGATCCCGTGTTTGAGCTTAAACCATTGACTGATACTCTTAAATGTGCTTATCTTGATGAAAGGAAGATATATCTTGTTATTATTAGTGTTAACCTTTTAGAGCATGAAGAAGAGAAATTATTGAAAACTCTGAAGAAGCACCGTGATGCTATTAGATATACTCTTGATGATCTTAAGGGCATTAGTCCCACTCTATGTCAACACAAAATAAATTTGGAGAAAGACGCCAAACCAGTTATTGATCACCAACGACGGCTGAATCCTAAGATGAAAGAAGTGGTAAGAAAGGAAATGTTAAAGATCCTTGAAGCATGTATAATTTATCCCATTGCTGATAGTCAGTGGGTAAGCCCTGTCCATTGTGTCCCTAAGAAGGGAGGTATTACTGTCATTCCTAATGATAAAGATGAATTGATTCCGCAAATAATTATTACAGGTTATAGGATGGTGATTGATTTCCGCAAATTAAATAAAGCTACTAAAAAAGATCATTACCCTTTTCTTTCATTGATCAAATGCTAGAAAGATTATCCAAACATACACATTTTTGCTTTCTAGATGGTTACACTGGTTTCTCTCAAATACCTGTGTTAGCTGGTGATCAAGAAAAGACTAATTTTACTTGCCCTTTCGGTACCTTTGCTTATAGACGTATGCCTTTTGGTTTATGTAATGCACCTGCTACCTTTCAAAGATGCATGACGACTATATTCTCTGACTTTTGTGAAAAGATTTATGAAGTTTTCATTGATGATTTCTCTGTTTATGGATCCTCTTTTGATGATTGCTCAAGCAACCTTGATCGAGTTTTGCAGAGATGTGAAGAAACTAACCTTGTCTTGAATTGGGAGAAGTGCCACTTTATGGTTAATGAAGGTATTGTCTTGGGGCATAAAATTTCTGAAAGAGGTATTGAAGTTGACAAAGCTAAAGTTGATGCTATTGAAAAGATGTCGTGTCCCAAGGACATCAAAGGTATAAGAAGTTTCCTTGGTCATGCCGGTTTTTATAGGAGGTTCATTAAGGACTTCTCAAAAATTTCCCGGCCTCTGACTAACCTATTACAAAAAGATATTCCTTTTGTCTTTGATGATGATTGTGTAGAAGCACTTGAAATACTTAACAAAGCCTTGATTTCTGCACCTATTGTTCAGCCACCTGATTGGAATTTACCCTTTGAAATCATGTGTGATGCTAGTGACTATGCTGTAGGTGCTGTTCTAGGACAAAGAGTTGATAAAAAATTAAATGTTGTTCAATATGCTAGTAAAACTCTAGACAATGCCGAGAGAAATTATGCTACTACTGAAAAGGAATTCTTAGCAGTTGTATTTGCTTGTGATAAGTTCAGACCTTATATTGTTGATTCTAAAGTAACTATTCCCACTGATCGTGCTTCTATTAAATATCTTATGGAAAAGAAAGATGCTAAACCTAGACTTATTAGATGGGTTCTCCTGCTACAAGAATTTGATTTGCATATTATTGATAGAAAGGGAGCTGAGAACCCCGTTGCAGAACAACTTGACTAGGTTAGAAAATGTTCTTGATGACACTACCTATTGATGATAGCTTTCCGAAATGACAAGCAATAAAATGCCATAAAGCTATCTATATAGAATCAAAGAGCTAATACATCCGCACCAAGCGAAACAAATGAGGATGAAAAAAAAAAAAATTATGATGATTAAACTAATATAACAATTAGAGAAAGAGACTATTAATACAACCATATTAACACATTCTACACCGTACACCGTTGAGAACCTATCAAGACGCGGCGTTATTGTACTTAAGACGGTGTAAGAGCAGTTTGCCTATCTGCTCGCGAATCAACCCACACCTTTATAAGAAGGAGTTAGCCAGATGGTGGACTCAAGGAGCACAATTGTATACTTAGGTATGCGCGCATATAGACCAGTCGAGTATATACGGATCGTATAATCACGGAAATGTCACTCCCAGAAGCTCCACTGGACACCGCCTCTCGTCACCATGGATGATACAGAAAGGCCGAGAATCACTGGTTAAGACGCTCGGAGTTATACCTCATTTTTCCTCGGCGCTAACCGCTCAGCAATAGGATGCTTCGTAATTTGGCGCTTCTTTACTTGACGATGAGAGTATGTCAGACAGAACATGTAGACATATGAGGAGAGGCTAACTATCTACCACAGTCAAGGGACAAGGTCCCAATCTGAATTTATATCCATCTGGGTGAGTTGCAGACCAATTTGAGATGTAAGGGCTTCGGACTGATATGGAGGACCCACAAATATACATTATCGATTGCTCCAACTTCACGTCTCCAAACGATCTATAATTTTTTGATTGCTCCATGTTATTTAATCTCTACTGGAAACTACGGACATAAGTTGGGGATCACATATAACACTTAATTCTCGAACGGCTCTCATATTATCATTTGCGCGCGGAACAATCCTCTTGTAGAGACCGGAATCCGTCAAGTGCACCAACTCCCTCAGAAGTGGCCTCTGTATTTATATGCTCCTGCGCTGTTAGGGGTTCTGGAGAAAGGAAATCAACGGAGTCCAAAACGGAATGAACCTCTCCGGGTAACGTGAGGAATATTACCGAGACGAGAGACAACAATCCGTACGGCCACTTCGGAGCACAACGCATGTCTAATACCAAGATCAGGAGCGGCGCGATGCAGGGTAGGGGAGTCACCAGACGGTGCCGGGGCACCCTACCCCCCCTCCTAGGTGTGCCCTCCACCCTCCGGGTTGGCCGCCTGTGTGCTCCACTGCACGGTACCTATAGCCCTTCTCTCCTATTATATCGATATACCTGACCTACTAACCACCCATAGAACCCAGATACCAGCACAGATACGGAGCCAAAAACCTAATTCCACCGCCGCAACTTTCTGTATCCACGAGATCCCATCTTGGGGCCTGTTTCGGAGCTCCGCCGGAGGGGGCATCGATCATGGAGGGCTTCTACATCAACACCATAGCCCTCCGATGAAGTGTGAGTAGTTTACCTCAGACCTACGGGTCCATAGTTAGTAGCTAGATGGCTTCTTCTCTCTTTTTGGATCTCAATACAATGTTCTCCCCCTCTCTCGTGGAGATCTATTCGATGTAATCTTCTTTTGTGTGGTGTGTTTGTTGAGACCGATGAAGTTGTGGGTTTATGATCAACGTCGTACGATATGTAGATACAGTGAATTTGGGGTTGGAACTACATTGACTCAATAATTGATTATGAACTCTGGAAATATAGGATTTCCTCTTCATATGCGGCTACGAAAGAATCGGAAAGCATCGGTTCTTGTGCAATCTAATCAACTTTTGACTATGTTGGCGCGCCACCGCTGAGAAGGGATCTTTTCCTTGGCAATCACCTGTGAGAAGTGAGCTGTGACGCATTGCCTGTGCGACATCCTGGGCGGAGTGGTGCCCATTACCCCATGGGTGACCAGTGGGGCAGCAAAGGCACGGCTACAGTCGTCACAGTCGGGTATGGCCCATCGGAGATAACAAGATTCGGCGTCCTCTGAACATATGAAGGATTTTGAGTGCACCACCCCCTCACTCTCACTGAGTGTTCACATGGCTTTTGGGCCTGGAGTATCGTGCATGATGGTCACGCCGCTGGTCCACATTATCAAGATCACTGCCATTGATAGGCGGGTTAGAGGGATGCGTGGTAACTGGATGTATGTCGGGAGGTATCACTACGCCTTATTTTAGAGATGCAGACCGGTACGAGCTTCGGATCTAAGGAGCTGTCCGTATTCGGAGCGTGGGTACCCTGATAATACCTCATGCACCCTCACACACCATAGGATCATTTCCACTATCCAACTCAGACATTGCCTGACCACCACATCTGGGATCCGGCCTGTGAGATTGCGGGAGGATACCGAGCGCGACGTCAGGATCTACCTCGACCGCAGCACCGTTTAATGCGCTATACAGCCATTCGTGGGCTACCCTCCGAGTGAGTACCAAGCTCGAGGACGTGCGGTATAATATATAGGAGGGACAAGTTAATGACAAATATGACGGCATCACGCACCCGGGTGCGGCCTGAGATGCTCATCAACGAGTGATTACATCACATCTCGAGTACCCGGTTAAGACGCATATGCAGTCTAGGAGGCTGCTGTACTCTGGTGCATACATTCTATCGAGAGGAACAACATACTCTTGAGAAACCAGAGACTTAGTAATGCAGTCACTATATCACCTTCTATCCACGACGGGGCGTTGCAGACCCTGCAAGAAGTCAGGTAGTTTCATGGAGAGATCGCCCGCTTTACTATGGATAAGACCCTGGCAGCGAGCGGAAGATGGGGGACGGTATGTTCTGGTACAAGGTTGGAGTTGGACTCGGCGGCGCGCGAGACGCATCTAGCACGAGCGCAATGTTGGAATCACACCTTTGTGATAATCCAGCATAAGAGAGAACAGAGTCAAGTATACCTTGCCATAGAGGATATCTCTTGACAGGGCTCGAGCATCTCCTCTTCCGTCCTATACGGAGAAAGGAGGACCCAATCGCACATGTGGCTCTATGGAGCAGACACAAGGCATCAATCTGTGCGGTCAGACGCCTTGGATCGAGGCCCTCCGGAGGGTCTATCGCACAACACCTACAGTTATTACTGAACCCATAACCGCGTGGTGGGGGAAACACGTACGCCGTAATTGGACAGGATTACGTCCGCGGGCACCCAATTCTTGATATCGAGCTGCTGCGAGCGGTGCTGCATTACTCACTAGAGTAGTTCTCCTGTTCTGCCCACACGCCACGATTTCCTCTTTATTTGTAACAGCGCCTTCGGGCCAAACGCTGCTGCATGAATTCTCAGTTCCATTTCTCTCAGATGCTTGATTACTTATGGGCATGAGCTTGTCTCCTGTCGGCACTTCTGTCGGCGTGCATCATACGCCTGATCATCCTTCCGTTGACCGGAGTCTTCACAATTCCTTGATGATATTAGATATAGCCCGAGAGAACGACACAGAATAACCCCATAAGAAGAGGAAGGGTGCCCAACAGGGTTGGAGGAGGAATCGACTTGTCGGGAGCATTCTTACAGCGGAATAAGCAGACGCGCTAGCAGAATGAATAAGACCATGTAGGGAGTACTTTCTGGCATTGCTATATGTTGCAGACATTGGTTTAATTTGTCGCATGCTCGTAATAAAAAATACAGAGCTAGTTCCCCACAGAACACCAAAGGTGGAGATTCCGGATTCGGCGCGAAGAGCATAGACAACCTCTTTAATATAGGGAAGAAGTAATACGAGCAGCGTTACCACACTCAATACAGCATCTCCATTTTCGAGAGAGGGCGGTGAGGAAATAGAGAGCGAGACAACCGCCCTGTCACTATTGCAAGAAGGCCAGCAACCTAGGCAGCAACGACATCAGCTCGACAGAAATTTTCAAAAAGCACTGTGTTCAGATGGGAACTGGTATTGACTACACACTCATTCTTAGACAGACTTGTAAAAGCGGATCGTCCTCTCGACACCTCCGTTAAAAGGAACGAGGGAGCGCGAATATCTCACCATAGCCCGAATGCAATATTGAGAAGGGTACGGATGACTCGTGACGAGCTATATGCGCGAGAGTGTCGGAGGCGCCAGGATATCGGTTTATGCCTAGGAAAAGAAAGAGGAGTTTCCAGAGAAATGGACTGTCACGAGCCCGAAACGGGAACCGACACCGGGATCGGTATGTGCATATAGGCGGAGGCTAAAAAGAGAGGAAGTGCACCAACTGAGGCTCAGCAGTATGATCAAGCCAAGGAGTTGCACATACTCTTCGCGATCTCCGCGCCCGAGCAGACCGGGCTAGTTTGGGACGGCCTGCCTGCGGTATAGCGACCCGAAACGCGCCTAACTTTTATTTTTTAATTTACGGCCTGGCTTTCTCCAGCGATAGGAGGTGAGTGTAAACCTCACACCGTAGCCCGTAGTCTCGATGAGAATCCCAATAACACCAGGGGCGCACCAGCGATCTCTGCTTTCTGACAAGCACCGTCGCCCTAAGGAAATCCTGCGGTTGCTTTTCGCGAGATAGGGAATAATTGCTTGAGTGTTTGGATAAAGTGCACAGTAACGAAAATCCGCTAAGGAGGAGAGAACACTTGCGTAGAGGAGCATGTGGTACTAGAACACGCGCCTTTGAGATATTACAGACAAGAGCATGAAGTCCTTTGTAGCGCGTGTCCACTAGAGAGGATTGAGCTCTCCATTCGTATATGTGGAAGGCGATAGGTGCTTGAGAAGCTGTTATATTGTTTGAGAGTGAATGTCCAGAGATTAATTACACCGTTCCTACTTACTCTAAGAGGATGAATGTTGTTGTTGACGAATTAACTCTACTATGTTATAGTGCAGCTAGTCTACAGGAAGTGACAGCCAGGCTGGTCTGGTGTGAGAGTGGGGTATTGGAGAATACCTCCAGCGCTAGTAAAATAGTTTATAAACCATAGAATGGAATACAGTAGTTATAACACCCATATAAATAAAGAATGAGTTCATTACAGTACCTTGAAGTGGTCTTTTGTTTTCTTTCGCTAACGGAGCTCACGAGATTTTCTACTTTAAGTTTTGTGTTGTGAAGTTTTCAAGTTTTGGGTAAAGATTTGATGGATTATGGAACAAGGAGTGGCAAGAGCCTAAGATTGGGGATGCCCATGGCACCCCCAAGATAATCTAAGGACACCTAAAAGCCAAAGCTTGGGGATGCCCCGGAAGGCATCCCCTCTTTCGTCTACTTCTATCGGTAACTTTACTTGGAGCTATATTTTTATTCACCACATGATATGTGTTTTGCTTGGAGCGTCTTGTTATTTGAGTCTTTGCTTTTTAGTTTACCACAATCATCCTTCTTACACACCTTTTGAGAGAGCCATACATGATTTGGAATTTGTTAGAATACTCTATGTGCTTCGCTTATATCTTTTGAGTTATATAGTTTTGCTCTAGTACTTCACTTATATCTTTTAGAGCACGGTGGTGGATTTGTTTTATAGAAACTATTGATCTCTCATGCTTCACTTAGATTATTTTGAGAGTCTTAATAGCATGGTAATTTGCTTAAAATCCTAATATGCTAGGTATTCAAAGTTAGTAAAATTTTCTTAAGAGTGTTTTGAATACTAAGAGAAGTTTGATGCTTGATGATTGTTTTGAGATATGGAGGTAATAATATCAAAGTCGCTAGTTGAGTAGTTGTGAAATTGAGAAATACTTGTTGAAGTTTGCAAGTCCCGTAGCATGCACGTATGGTAAACGTTATGCAACAAATTTGAAACATGAGGTGTTATTTTATTGTCTTCCTTATGAGTGGCGGTCGGGGACGAGCGATGGTCTTTTCCTACCAATCTATCCCCCTAGGAGCATGCGCGTAGTACCGGTTTTTGATGACTTGTAGATTTTTGCAATAAGTATGTGAGTTCTTTATGACTAATGTTGAGTCCATGGATTATACGCACTCTCACCCTTCCATCCTTGCTAGCCTCTTCGGTACCGTGCATTGCCCTTTCTCACATTGAGAGTGCAAACTTCGCCGGTGCATCCAAACCCCGTGATATGATACGCTCTTTCACACATAAACCTCCTTATATCTTCCTCAAAACACCACCATACCTACCTATTATGGCATTTCCATAGCCATTCCGAGATATATTGCCATGCAACTTTCCACCATTCCGTTCATCATGACACATTCATCATTGTCATATTGCTTAGCATGATCATGTAGTTGACATAGTATTTGTGGCAAAGCCACCGTTCATAATTCTTTCATACATGTCACTCTTGGTCCATTGCATATCCCGGTACACCGCCGGAGGCATTCATATAGAGTCATTTTGTTCTAGTATCGAGTTGTAATCATTGAGTTGTAAATAAATAGAAGTGTGATGATCATCATTTTCTAGAGCATTGTCCCAAGTGAGGAAATAAAAAGAGAAAGGCCATAAAAAAAGAGAAAAGGCCCAAATAAAAAAATGAGAGAAAAAGAGAGAAGGGACAATGTTACTATCCTTTACCACACTTGTGCTTCAAAGTAGCACCGTAATCTTCATGATAGAGAGTCTCTTGTTTTGTCACTTTCATATACTAGTGGGAATTTTCATTATAGAACTTGGCTTGTATATTCCAACAATGGGCCTCCTCAAGTGCCCTAGGTCTTCGTGAGCAAGCAAGTTGGATGCACACCCACTTAGTTTCTTTTGTTGAGCTTTCATACATTTATAGCTCTAGTGCATCCGTTGCATGGCAATCCCTACTCCTTGCATTAACATCAATCGGTGGGCATCTCCATAGCCCATTGATTAGCCTGTTGATGTGAGACTTTCTCCTTTTTGTCTTCTCCACATAACCCTCATTATATTCTATTCCACCCATAGTGCTATGTCCATGGCTCGCGCTCATATATTGCGTGAAAGTTTATGAGTTTGAGATTACTAAAGTATGAAACAATTGCGCTTGTCATCGGGGTTGTGCATGTGAGAGCATTCTTGTGTGACGGAAAATGGAGCTTAATATATCGGCCGGCATCGCGCAAGGCTTGGGTTGTCATGATGAGAGCCATCTGGGTGGGGTCGCAACAATGTATGAGCCAATGCGGACCTAACCATAGTGATTTTGTAGGGATGAACTTTCTTTGGCCATGTTATTTTGAGAAGACATAATTGCTTAGTTTATGCTTGAAGTATTATTTTTTATGTCAATATGAACTTTTGTCTTGAATCTTTCGGATCTGAATATTCATACCACAATTAAGAAGAATTACATTAAAATTATGCCAAGTAGCACTCCGCATCAAAAATTCTGTTTTTATCATTTACCTACTCGAGGACGAGCAGGAATTAAGCTTGGGGATGCTTGATACGTCTCCAACATATCTATAATTTTTGATTGCTCCATGCTATATTATCTACTGTTTTGGACATTATTGGGCTTTATTATCCACTTTTATATTATTTTTGGACTAACCTATTAACCGGAGGCCCAGCCCAGAATTGATGTTTTTTGCCTGTTTTAGGGTTTCGAAGAAAAGGAATATCAAACGGAGTCCAAACGGAATGAAACCTTCGGGAACGTGATTTTCTCAACCGAACAAGACCCAGGAGACTTGGACCCTACGTCAAGACACAAAGAAAGGAGGCCACGAGGTAGGGGGCGCTAGGCGCGCCCTCCACCCTCGTGGGCCCCCTGTTGCTCCACCGATGTACTTCTTCCTCCTATATATACCCTACGTACCCCCAAACGATCAGATACGGAGCCAAAACCCTAATTCCACCGCCGTAACTTTCTGTATCCACCGAGATCCCATCTTGGGGCCTGTTCCGGAGCTCCGCCGGAGGGGGCATCGATCACGGAGGGCTTCTACATCAACACCATAGCCTCTCCGATGAAGTGTGAGTAGTTTACCTCAGACCTTCGGGTCCATAGTTATTAGCTAGATGGCTTCTTCTCTCTTTTTGGATCTCAATACAAGTTCTCCCCCTCTCTTGTGGAGATCTATTCGATGTAATCTTCTTTGCGGTGTGTTTGTTGAGACCGATGAATTGTGGGTTTATGATCAAGTCTATCTATGAACAATATTTGAATCTTCTCTGAATTCTTTTATGTATGATTGGTTATCTTTGCAAGTCTCTTCGAATTATCAGTTTGGTTTGGCCTACTAGATTGATCTTTCTTGCAATGGGAGAAGTGCTTAGCTTTGGGTTCAATCTTGCGGTGTCCTTTCCCAGTGACAGTAGGGGTAGCAAGGCACGTATTGTATTGTTGCCATCGAGGATAACAAGATGGGGTTTTCATCATATTGCGTGAGTTTATCCCTCTACATCATGTCATCTTGCTTAAGGCGTTACTCTGTTTTCATTAACTTAATACTCTAGATGCATGCTGGATAGCGGTCGATGAGTGGAGTAATAGTAGTAGATGCAGGCAGGAGTCGGTCTACTTGTCTCGGACGTGATGCCTATATACATGATCATACCTAGATATTCTCATAACTATGCTCAATTCTGTCAATTTCTTAACAGTAATTTGTTCACCCACCGTAGAATTCTTATGCTCTTGGGAGAAGCCACTAGTGAAACCTATGGCCCCCGGGTCTATCTTTATCATATTAATCTACCAATACTTAGTTATTTTCTTTTGCTTTTACTTTGCTTTTATTTTACTTTGCATCTTTATCATAAAAATACCAAAAATATTATCTTATCATATCTATCAGATCTCACTCTCGTAAGTGGCCGCGTTGGGATTGACAACCCCTTAACGCGTTGGTTGCGAGGATTTATTTGTTTTGTGCAGGTGCGAGGGACTCGCACGTAGCCTCCTACTGGATTGATACCTTGGTTCTCAAAAACTGAGGGAAATACTTATGCTACTTTGCTGCATCATCCCTTCCTCTTTGGGGAAAACCAACGCAGTGCTCAAGAGGTAGCATGTCCTTCCTCTAATGGGTATACACATATTTTAGTTGTTGTTTTTGATTACGTTACTAAGTGGGTAGAAGCTATCCCAACTTGTAGTGCTGATCATAACACCTCCATTAAGATGCTTAAAGAAGTTATTTTTTCTGAGGTTTGGAGTCCCTAGATATTTAATGCCTGATGGTGGTTCACATTTTATTCATGGTGCCTTTCGTAAAATGCTTGCTAAGTATGATGTTAATCATAGAATTGCATCTCCATATCACCTGCAGTCTAGTGGTCAAGTAAAATTGAGTAAGAGAGAGCTCATATCAATTTTTCAAAAGACTATTAATAGATCTAGAAAGAATTGGTGCAAGAAACTTGATGATGCATTATGGGCTTATATAACTGCATATAAAAATCCTATCGGTATGTCTCCGTATAAAATGCCTCTCGAATTAGAACATAAGGCATATTGGACCATCAAAGAGCTCAATTATGATTTCAAACTTGCTGATGAGAAGAGGTTATTTGACATTAGCTCACTTGATGAATGGAGAACCCGGGCCTGTGAGAATGCCAAACTGTTTAAATAAAAAGTTAAAAGATGGCATGACAAAAGGATACAAAAGCGTGAGTTTAATGTAGGTGATTATGTGTTGCTATTCAACTCTCATTTAAGATTTTTTGCAGGAAAACTTCTCTCTAAATGGGAAGGTCCTTACGTTATCGCGGAGGTCTATTGTTCCAGTGCCATAAAAATCAACAACTTCGAAGGCACAAATCCAAAGGTGGTGAACGGTCAAAGAATCAAACATTATATCTCAGGTAATACTATAAATGTTGAAACCAATGTTATTGGAACCGTAATGCCGGAGGAATACATAAGGGACACTTCCCAAAACGTTTCAGACTCCAAAAAGGAATAGGTATGTGGTACGGTAAGTAAACCGACTCCAAAACAGTTCTAATGGCATTTTCTCTCCGTTTTGGAATATTTAAGAAAACAGGAAAATAAGAAGTAGTCCAGGAAGGACACGAGGCTTCCACGAGGGTGGAGGGCGCGCCTACCCCCCTGTGCGCGCCCCCTGCCTCGTGGGTACCTCGTGCACTCTCCGGACTCCGTTTTCTTGTACAATACTTCTTTTGGTCGGTAAAAATTCATTATATAATCTCCCAAAGGTTTTGACCACTGTATCACGCAAATATCCTCTGTTTTTGTTTTGAGTTATTTCTGCTACAGATTAGAGAAATATGTCATCCTAAGATTCGGAGGGAGAAAGCTATGTGGCTGATTACCTTGCAGATCATAAGGTCTACGGGGACTTGGAGCATTGTGGTTGGACCATGGAGGAAGAAGAAGACTATGAGCCTAAAGGAAAGGAGGAGACGAGCTCGGATGAAGATGAAGTCCCATTACCTCAACATGGGGACATGCATGTGGAGTTCAAAACATCAAGCCGCCCCAATAGAGTAAAGAAACCTAAGTTTGAGTTTATCCCTT
>NW_024111986.1:0-9910 GCF_003073215.2 Triticum urartu | reverse complement strand
GTCCTGTCAAGAGATATGAAGTCTCTGACAAGTTCTTCAGTTGAAAGATGGAGGAAAATAGTTCTGTCAGTGAGCACATACTCAAAATGTCTGGGTTGCATAGCCGCTTGACTCAGCTGGGAGTTAATCTCCCGGATGACGCGGTCATTGACAGAATCCTTCAGTCGCTTCCACCGAGCTACAAGAGCTTCTTAAATATGCAGGTGATGGAAAAGACCATTCTTGAAGTATTTGCAATGCTGAAATCAGCAGAGGTAGAAGTCAAAAAGGAACATCAAGTGTTGATGGTGAATAAAACCACTAAGTTCAAGAAGGGCAAGGGTAAGAAGAACTTCAATAAGGACGGCAAGGGAGTTGCCGCGCCCGGTAAGCAAGCTGCCGGGAAGAAGCCAAAGAATTGACCCAATCCCAAGACTGAGTGTTTTTATTGCAAGGGAAGTGGTCACTGGAAGCGGAACTGCCCCAAATACTTAGCGGACAAGAAGGCCGGCATCACGAAAGGTATATGTGATATACATGTAATTGATGTGTACCTTACCAGTACTCATAGTAGCTCCTGGGTATTTGATACCGGTGCGGTTGCTCACATTTGTAACTCAAAGCAGGAGCTGCGGAATAAGCGGAGACTGGCGAAGGACGAGGTGACGATGCGCGTCGGGAATGGTTCCAAGGTCGATGTGATCGCCGTCGGCATGCTACCTCTACATTTACCTACGGGATTAGTTTTAAACCTCAATAATTGTTATTTAGTGCCAGCTTTGAGCATGAACATTGTATCAGGATCTCGTTTAATTCGAGATGGCTACTCATTTAAATCCGAGAATAATGGTTGTTCTATTTATATGAGAGATATGTTTTATGGTCATGCTCCGATGGTGAATGGTTTATTCTTGATGAATCTCGAGCGTAATTCTAAATATATTCATAGTGTGAATACCAAAAGATGTAAGGTTGATAATGATAGTCCCACATACTTGTGGCACTGCCGCCTTGGTCACATAGGTGTCAAACGCATGAAGAAGCTCCATGCAGATGGACTTTTAGAGTCTCTTGATTATGAATCATTTGACACGTGCGAACCATGCCTCATGGGTAAAATGACCAAGACTCCATTCTCAGGAACAATGGAGCGAGCAACCAACTTATTGGAAATCATACATACTGATGTGTGCGGTCCAATGAGTGTTGAGGCTCGCGGTGGCTATCGTTATGTTCTCACCCTCACTGATGACTTGAGTAGATATGGGTATGTCTATTTAATGGAACACAAGTCTGAGACCTTTGAAAATTTCAAGGAATTTCAGAGTGAGGTTGAGAATCAATGTGACAGGAAAATCAAGTTCTTGTGATCAGATCGTGGAGGAGAATACTTGAGTCACGAGTTTGGCACACACTTAAGAAAATGTGGAATAGTTTCACAACTGACGCCTCCTGGAACACCTCAGCATAATGGTGTGTCCGAACGTCGTAATCACACTCTATTAGATATGGTGCGATCTATGATGTCTCTTACCGATTTACTACTATCATTTTGGGGCTATGCTTTAGAGACTGCTGCATTCACTTTAAATAGGGCTCTGTCGAAATCCGTTGAGACGACACCGTATGAATTATGGTTTGGGAAGAAACCTAAGCTGTCGTTTCTAAAAGTTTGGGGATGCGATGCTTATGTCAAGAAACTTCAACCTGAAAAGCTCGAACCCAAGTCGGAAAAATGCGTCTTCATAGGATACCCTAAAGAAACTATTGGGTATACCTTCTACCTCAGATCCGAAGGCAAGATCTTTGTTGCCAAGAATGGATCCTTTCTAGAGAAGGAGTTTATCTCGAAAGAAGTAAGTGGGAGGAAAGTAGAACTTGATGAAGTATTACCTCTTGAACCGGAAAATGGCGCAACTCAAGAAAATGTTCCTGAGGTTCCTGCACCGACTAGAGAGGAAGTAAATGATGATGATCATGAAACTTCAGATCAAGTTGCTACTGAACTTCGTAGGTCCACAAGGACACGTTCCGCACCAGAGTGGTACGGCAACCCTGTCTTGGAAATCATGTTGTTAGACAACGGTGAACCTTCAAACTATGAAGAAGCGATGGCGGGCCCGGATTCCAACAAATGGCTGGAAGCCATGAAATCCGAGATAGGATCCATGTATGAAAACAAAGTATGGACTTTGACTGACTTGCCCGTTGAGCGGCGAGCCATAGAAAATAAATGGATCTTTAAGAAGAAGACAGACGCGGATGGAAATGTGACCATCTATAAAGCTCGACTTGTCGCTAAGGGTTATCGACAAGTTCAAGGGGTTGACTACGATGAGACTTTCTCACCCGTAGTGAAGCTGAAGTCCGTCCGAATCATGTTAGCAATTGCCGCATTCTATGATTATGAGATATGGCAAATGGATGTCAAAACAGCATTCCTTAATGGTTTCCTTAAGGAAGAATTGTATATGACGCAGCCGGAAGGTTTTGTCGATCCTAAGAATGCTGACAAGGTGTGCAAGCTCCAACGCTCAATTTATGGGCTGGTGCAAGCATCTCGGAGTTGGAACATTCGCTTTGATGAGATGATCAAAGCGTTTGGGTTTATGCAGACTTATGGAGAAGCCTGCATTTACAAGAAAGTGAGTGGGAGCTCTGTAGCATTTCTCATATTGATATGTAGATGACATACTTTTGATGGGAAATGATATAGAACTCTTGGAAAGCATAAAGGCCTACTTGATAAGAGTTTTCAATGAAGGACCTTGGAGAAGCTGCTTATATTAGGCATCAAGATCTATAGAGATAGATCAAGACGCCTCATAGGTCTTTCACAAAGCACATACCTTGATAAGATATTGAAGAAGTTCAATATGGATCAGTCTAAGAAGGGGTTCTTGCCTGTGTTGCAAGGTGTGAAATTGAGCTCAGCTCAATGTCCGACCACGGCAGAAGATATAGAAGAGATGAGTGTCATCCCCTATGCCTCAGCCATAGGTCTATTATGTATGCCATGCTGTGTACCAGACCTGATGTAAACCTTGCCGTAAGTTTGGTAGGTAGGTACCAAAGTAATCCCGGCAAGGAACACTGGACAGCGGTCAAGAATATCCTGAAGTACCTGAAAAGGACTAAGGAAATGTTTCTCGTTTATGGAGGTGAGAAGAGCTCGTCGTAAAGGGTTACGTTCGACGCTGCTTTCGACACAAGATCTGGATGACTAAGTCACAAACCGGATACGTGTATATTTTGAATGGTGGGGCAGTAAGCTGGTGCAGTTGCAAGCAGAGCGTCGTGGCGGGATCTACATGTGAAGCGGAGTACATGGCAGCCTCGGAGGCGCATGAAGCAATTTGGGTGAAGGAGTTCATTCACCGACCTAGGAGTCATACCCAATGCGTCGGGGCCAGATCAAACTGTTCTGTGACAACACTGGGCTATTGCACTTGCCAAGGAGCCCAGGTTTCACAAGAAGACCAGGCACATCAAGCGTCGCTTCAACTCCATTCGTGAAAATGTTCAAGATGGAGACATAGATATTTGTAGTAACATACGGACCTGAATGTAGCAGATCCGTTGACTAAACCTCTCCCTAGAGCAAAACATATCACACCAGAACTCTATGGGTGTTCGATTCATCACAATGTAACTAGATTATTGACTCTAGTGCAAGTGGGAGACTGTTGGAAATATGCCCTAGAGGCAATAATAAAAGGATTATTATTATATTTCCTTGTTCATGATAATTGTCTTTTATTCATGCTATAATTGTGTTATCCGAAAATCGTAATACATGTGTGAATACATAGACACCAACATGTCCCTAGTAAGCCTCTAGTTGACTAGCTCGTTGATCAACAGATAGTCATGGTTTCCTGACTATGGACATTGGATGTCATTGATAACGAGATCACATCATTAGGAGAATGATGTGATGGACAAGACCCAATCCTAAACATAGCACAAGATCGTATAGTTCGTTTGCTAGAGTTTTTCCAATGTCAACTATCTTTTCCTTAGACCATGAGATCGTGTAACTCCCGGATACCGTAGGAGTGCTTTGGGTGTACCAAACGTCACAACGTAACTGGGTGACTATAAAGGTATACTACGGGTATCTCCGAAAGTGTTTGTTGGGTTGACACGGATCAAGACTGGGATTTGTCACTCCGTATGACGGAGAGGTATCTCTGGGCCCACTCGGTAATTCATCATCATAATGAGCTCAATGTGACCAAGTGTCTGGTCACGGGATCATGCATTATGGTACGAGTAAAGTGACTTGCCGGTAACGAGATTGAACGAGGTATTGGGATACCGACGATCGAATCTCGGGCAAGTAACGTACCGATTGACAGAGGGAATTGTATACGGGGTTGCTTGAATCCTTGACATCATGGTTCATCCGATGAGATCATCAAGGAGAATGTGGGAGCCAACATGGGTATCCAGATCCCGCTGTTAGTTATTGACCGAAGAGCCGTCTCGGTCATGTCTACATGTCTCCCGAATACGTAGGGTCTACACACTTAAGGTTCGGTGACGCTAGGGTTGTAGAGATATGAATATGCAGTAACCCGAAAGTTGTTCGGAGTCCCGGATGAGATCCTGGACGTCACGAGGAGTTCCGGAATGGTCCGGAGGTGAAGAATTATATATAGGAAGTGCAGTTTCGGCCATCGGGAGAGTTTCGGGGGTCACCGGTATTGTACCGGGACCACCGGAAGGGTCCCGGGGGTCCACCGGGTGGGGCCACCCATCCCGGAGGGCCCCATGGGCTGAAGTGGGGAGGGGAACCAGCCCATAGTGGGCTGGTGCGCCCCCCCTTGGCCCACCCATGCGCCTAGGGTTGGGAACCCTAGGGTGGGGGGCGCCCCACCTGGCTTGGGGGGCACTCCACCCCTTGGCCGTCCCCCCTAGGAGATCCCATCTTCTAGGGCCGGCGCACCCCTAGGGGGCCTATATAAAGGGGGGAGGGAGGGGCAGCCGCACCCTTGACTCTTGCGCCTCCTCTCCCCTGCTGCAACCTCTCCCTCTTCGCAGAAAGAACGGCGAGCCCTGCTGCGGTGAGTCCTGCATCCACCACCACGCCGTCGTGCTGCTGGATCTTCATCAACCTCTCCTTCCCCCTTGCTGGATCAAGAAGGAGGAGACGTCATGCTGACCGTACGTGTGTTGAACGCGGAGGTGCCGTTCGTTCGGCGCTAGGATCTCCGGTGATTTGGATCACGTCGAGTACAACTTCCTCATCCCCGTCCTTTGAACGCTTCCGTGCGTGATCTACAAAGGTATTTAGATGCAATCTATCACTCGTTGCTAGATGAACTCATAGATGGATCTTGGTGAAACCATAGGAAATTTTTTGTTTTCTACAACATTCCCCAACAAATACAACAGTCGCAATGATAACGATAGATCACATGACATAGCGGTTAACGCCGGATTCAGCAATCCCAAGCCCGGTCAACGGAAAAAGCCATTCAAGGTGAACAGAGACAGACCATCCAACCTAGACAGGATACTAGACCAACCCTGCCAGATACACGGCCACCCCAATAAACCAGCCAATCATACTAACAGAAGCTGTTGGGTCCTCAAGCAGGCCAGCAAGCTCAACACCAAACACAAGGGAAGGGGTCCGCAAGGCAATAAGGACGACAAAATGGTTCAACAGCCAAATGCAGAGGGCCAGAAGCAACTTCCCCCCGAAGATCGATCAAATCCAGAACAGAAATAGCAGTTCGGCTTCCTCCACCCATCTCATATACACGATGAAGCTATACCGCGTATACATAACTACACACTTAAGATACCATGGGCAGTGGCGGAAGAACAATACGGATAAGTCTGCAAGCATTTCCGGTAACGTTTTTTTATATACTTTCCTTTTTTCCAATACTTCTTAAAAGCAGGTAGCGCAAAGGAGAAACACTTACGATCGACTCCATCGGAGTTCGGATCCATGCACTCACCTACGGGGCTACTTCCTTCAAGGATTCCCCTCGATGAGGACAGGCGGCACAGACGTGCGACAGGAGGTCCAAAATAAACTTTTGTAGATCGCACTCTTTTTTTAGAGCCTGTAACATGCCTTTTTCCTCTGCCTTCGACCCAGGGCATATCAAATGACCGAGGTCGTGGCATATATATTAATTAATGATCGGCATATCGCTCAGGTCCCAGTTCACGCTATCCGAATTAATTACCCACGTCTTTTCGCAAATAAATACACCTCCCATGGTTGTTTCACAAACATACCCCGGCTTAACTTGTGAGGGGATCGGTACGGGAACAAATGAGTTGCCAAAAAATTCCGAACATATTTTACAGCGCACTTCAGCGTCGTGAGTTTGGCCTTGTATGCATCAGCTCTGAATCATGTCTTGGATCAATAGTTGGGTTGCCCAGCTCCTGTGTTTCCTATCCTACGTTCCTCTCTATCGGCTAGGGTAGTAAAGGGAGAACTACTGCGATTGTGCTACCAGTTCACCCGGTGACGCACCTCAGTAGAGAAAGCCGAAAACTGACTGTCATGATGCGGCGAGAGCTGGTCAACCACTCGATGACTTATCGGAGTCTCCAGTGATTCCTCCGTGTCACACGAGGGACCTCTTTTTTGGTCAATCATGTAAACGCATCGTATGAATAAGCCGCATACATACTAGGGGCTATGTCGTAGACCCACCATAAAACTCCTATGGCTAAGTGAAAGTGTTAACGCCCTATAGTCTGGTTGCCTGGTTCACCGCATTGACACCTCCTTTACAGACCAAGACATTGGGTCAAGAGTGATCATATGCTTTTTCGAACACCCCTGTACTTCCTACAAGGGGTCTGAAGCCGACGATTGGAAATCTTTCAGTTTATATTAAAACGGCCGCACAGGAGGAACACAAGCTTTCAAGCACAATAAAATTGTCTCGAACAATTCTTATACACCTCACTCGAACATCATGTCTTTCGAGCATTGACCCTCTATCAAGCGGGCGGCTACTAGGACGTCTTCAAAATAATGCTCCGGTTCGTGGCGGTCCTTGCCCTTGGGTGGACTATTCACCGCAACATCGATGGCCTTCATCTTCCCCCAGAATGTCTTGACTCGGGCAAGGGCCATCCGTAAAGAGATAGTGCCCCCCTCCTTTACTTTTGTCTTCGAACGAGGGGATTTTTATTCCTTCGGACATAAAGTCTGAGGTCCCTTGGGAATAGAGGCCGTCCTTGCTCCTCTTGTCCTCCGCCTCATCCCCCTTCTCCGGCATCTGGTATGGTGCTGGGGCCAGCATCCTTGTTAGGACAGGATTCGCTGCACCCTCGGGTAGAGGGGCCGAACACATAATCAGTTCCACCTTCTTTATCCAGCCTTGGAGAAAGATAGCCTGCTCAGTATCATATTACTATATGCATGACCGCAAAGTATTCGAGAGCCAAGTGCTTACCGGGGTATCCGGACGATTATAGTTGAGACCAGCGTCCTCAGCGGTATCCGGCCAATGTTTTTGCTTCCTGAAAAATAACTTCCACATCCCTTCATGTGTGGTGCCGAAGAGTGGGGGGGGGGGGGTCTGTGGTCCTTCTGGATTAAACTCCCACATGCGGCGAGGCCTGCGCTGGTAGGGCAGGGTTCAGCGGACTAACATCACTTGAATCACACTAACGAGATCGATATCTCTCTCGAGGAGGGTTCAGATGCGGCTTTGTAAAGTCTGCACTTCATCAACCGATCCCCAGTCCAGCCCCTTGTTGACCCATGATGCAAGCTGTGACGGTGGGCCAGGACGGAAAGTGGGTGCAGCAACCAACTTAGTACTTGCGGGGCTCTGTAATGTAAAACCACTCCCGCTGCCAGTAATTGGAAGTCTCGGTAAAGGAACCTTTTGGCCAGGGAGTGTTGGCGAGTTGGCTGATTGTAGCACCGCCGCACTCCCCTGTTCCCCATCGGCTATCTTCGGTTTCACACTAAAGGTCTTGAGCCATAAGCCGAAGTGTGGGGGGATTCGAAGGAAGGCCTCGCATGTAATGATAAACGCCGAGACATGGAGAATCGAGTCCGGGACAAGGTCGTGAAAATCCAGTCCGTAATAAAACATTAGCCCTCGGACGAAGGGGTGAAGGCAAACCCTAACCCCGGAGGAAGTGGGGGATGAACACAACCCTCTCGTAGATCTGGGGGTCGGAATAACTTGTCCTTGAGCAGGAAGCCGGTGGTGGATCTCTGCAGTCAGATATCTGGCTGCCCGAAGCTTTGCAATATCCTCCTCTGTAACGGAGGAAGCCACCCATCGGCCTTGGGAGCTGGATCCGGACATGATGGGAAGGCTGAAAGCAATGGAGTCGAACCTTGGGTGCTGGAACTCGGGGTTGGGAAGGCTGAGGAGAAGTTTGGCGTAAAAAAGACGGCCCTTGGTTCCTTTATAAAGGCCTCCGGTATTGAACGCCTCCTCCTAAAGCCTAAGAACCAGCCTATTCCTAAGGAATCTTTCCCGCAGGATGGTTGGGTTACCCATGCCCGTATTGATGAAAATCCCGCAATAAGGGGGCACGATCCCTGCTTCGACAAGACGTGCCAGTAAAAACCATGCCCCCAAAACGTGGAACGGCGGGACAGGAAACGGTTTAAAATAAAGGCCGGGAGGGCATGACGTCACATTATTAAAGTTTTCAGCAGGTTGGATTCATGAAAGTGCTATACCCTCTATAGCTGTGCTTTGTAGATCCGGACATGTTCGTTTCGTCCGAAGACTATTTTTTGAGTTCGGAAGGAAGGAACCCGCCTTGCAATGCCGAAGACAGCACTACGCGCCGGATACCTTGTCATTGAAGCCAGGTTCAGGGGCTACTGAGGGAGTCCTGGATAAGGGGTCCTCGGGCGTCCGTCCTGTTATCTATGGGCCGGACTGATGGGCTGTGAAGATATGAAGACCGGAAGACGATACCCTGTCCGGATGGGACTCTCCTTGGCGTGGAAGGCAAGCTTGGCGAACAACTATGAATATTCCATATTATGTAACCGACTCTATGTAACCCTAGACCCCCCCGGTGTCTATATAAACCGGAGGGCGTAGTCCGGAAAGGACATACTCAATACCGTAGTCATACAGGGTAGACTTCTAGGGTTTAGCTATTATGATCTCGTGGTAGATCAACTCTTTTAATACTCATATTCATAAAGATCAATCAAGCAGGAAGTAGGGTATTACCTCCATAGAGAGGGCCCGAACCTGGGTAAACACCGTGTCCCTTGTCTCCTGTTACCATGACCTTAGACGCACAGTTCGGGACCCCCTACCCGAGATCCGCCGGTTTTGACACCGACACTTGTTACTATGGAACATAATCCTTTGAGGGGCTTGTTCGGGGTATCTTCACCCCGACCAGTAGAGCAAAGAGTTGCTCCTCAACCTACTGAACCTACTGAAAATGTTTACTTTGAAATTCCTTCGGGTATGATAGAGAAACTGCTAGCTAATCCTTTTGCAGGAGATGGAACATTGCATCCCGATTTACACCTAATCTATGTGGATGAAGTTTGTGGATTATTTAAGCTTGCAGGTATGCCCGATGATGTTATCAAGAAGAAGGTCTTCCCTTTATCTTTGAAGGGAGAGGCATTGACATGGTATAGGCTATGTGATGATATGGGATCATGGAACTACAAACGATTGAAATTGGAATTTCATCAGAAGTTTTATCCTATGCATCTTGTTCATCGTGATCGTAATTATATATATAATTTTTGGCCTCGCGAAGGAGAAAGCATCGCTCAAGCTTGGGGGAGGCTTAAGTCAATGTTATATTCATGCCCCAATCATGAGCTCTCAAAAGAAATGATTATTCAAAATTTTATGCTCGGCTTTCTCTCAGTAATCGCTCCATGCTCGATACTTCTTGTACTGGATCTTTTATGATGAAGACTATTGAATTCAAATGG
>NW_024111985.1:0-9272 GCF_003073215.2 Triticum urartu | reverse complement strand
TCATTTGGTCTGACTAACGCACCTGCATATTTCATGAACATGATGAACAAGGTGTTTATGGAGTTTTTGGATAAGTTCATCGTGGTGTTCATTGATGATATTTTGGTCTACTCAAAGAATGAAGAGGAGCATAAGGAGCATTTGTGTTTGGTACTTGAGAAGCTCAGAGAACATCAGTTATATGCCAAGTTCAACAAATGTGAGTTTTGGTTGAAGGAAGTTGGATTCCTCGGACACGTTATATTTGGAGAAGGTATAGCAGTAGATCCCACCAAGGTTGTCACCGTGACAAATTGGGAAGCACCAACAATAGTTGGAGAGATCCAGAGTTTTCTTGGACTTGCAGGATACTACCGGAGATTCATTGAGAATTTCTCAAAAATTGCGAAGCCTATGACGGAGTTGTTGAAGAAGGATACCAAGTTCAAATGGACTAAGGAATGTGAGGCCAGTTTCCAGGAGTTGAAGAAACGTTTGGTTACATCACCAGTGTTGATTCTGAGAGATCAGAGCAAGGATTATGAGGTGTATTGCGACGCTTCACGTCGAGGACTTGGAGTAGTGCTTATGCAGGAGGGAAGAGTTGTTTTGTATGCTTCACGAAAGCTGAAACCTCATGAGTTGAATTATGCCACGCATGATTTGGACTTAGCAGCCGTAGTGCATGCATTGAACACTTGGAGACATTTTCTCATTTGAAACCATTGTGAAGTGTACACGGATCACAAGAGTTTGAAGTATATTTTCACACAGAAGGAGCTAAATCTCAGGCAAATGAGATGGTTGGAGCTCATCAAGGATTATGATATAAGATTGCATTATCATCCCGTAAAGGCTAACATAGTAGCCGATGCACTGAGCCGTAAGAGCCATGTCAACACACTAATTACGGGAGATTTACCGAAGGAGTTAGCCGAGGACCTTCGTAAGCTATGTTTGGAGATAGTTCCGAGAGGCTATGTAGCAGCATTGGAGATTCAGTCTACTTTGATGGATAAGATCAGAGAAGCTCAGAAGACTGACAAGGATGTTGCCTCTATAAAGGAGAAGATGTGCAAAGGAAAAGTTAAAGTATTTCGTGAGGATGACCACGATACCCTATGGTTTGAAGACCGTGTTTATGTTCCTAACGACCCAGAGATCAGGAAGTTGATTCTGTAGGAGGCCCATGATTCACCATATTCGATTCACCCAGGAAATACCAAGATGTATTTGGATTTGAAGGATACTTTCTGGTGGACCGGAATGAAGAAGGATATTGTGGAGTATGTAGCAGTTTGTGATGTATGTCAGAGAGTAAAGGCAGAGCATCAGAAGCCAGCAGGATTGTTACAGCCATTGCCAATACCTGAATGGAAGTGGGATAAGCTAGGCATGGATTTTATTATGGGATTGCTTAGAACTCGTTCAGGCTATGACTCGATATGGGTTGTAGTCGATCGTTTGACGAAGGTAGCTCATTTCATCCCAGTGAAGACTACTTACACCAGTGCTAAGTTGGCAAAGATATACATGACCATGATCATATTTCTGCATGGAGTTCCGAGGAGCATTGTATCAGATAGAGGAACCCAGTTTACCTCAAAGTTCTGGAATCAGTTGCACGAAACTTTGGGTACCAGGCTAGAGTTCAGTACAGCTTTTCATCCACAGACAGATGGACAGACCGAGAGAGTCAATCAGATTTTGGAGGATATGCTGAGAGCTTGTGCGCTAGATTATGGATCTAGTTGGGACGACAATTTGCCATATGCAGAGTTCTCTTACAACAACAGTTATCAATCCAGTTTGAAGATGGCCCCTTTCGAAGCCTTGTACGGAAGGAGGTGCAGGACCCCATTGTCGTGGGATGAAGTTGGAGACCGCCAGTTGTTTGGACCGGATTTGATTAAGGAGTCTGAACAGAAGGTGAAATTGATTCGCGATAGGCTCAAGGTAGCCCAGTCCAGGTGTAACACCCCCAGAGTCATGCTACAGTAATCCCCTGTTAATAGTGCCATGTCACCAAGTTACTGTTGCTAATCTTCACTTGATCCAAATCACAACTCAAATTCAAATCTAATCTAAAGTCAAAAATTCATATTTGTCAGACATGAAAACTAAAATGTTCACAATATCCTATAAATTCGCTTGATCATTGTCATGTTGGAACCAACCTCTTTTGGATTCTCACAGTGCCCCTGAAAATTTATTCAGTGGACCAACAGCCAATTAATTGAGCTTTTCAATTTCTAAAAATAGTTGAACACTCCCAAATGCTTCGAAACTTTTTGTACCAACCCAGGTTATTGCCTTGTTTTTCTGTGCCAAGTTTTGTATTAAACAAAACTCTTTTAGTAGCTAAAGAAAATTACACAACATAAAAGTGATGCAATAAAAAAAGAAAAAAGGGAAAAGGTGAGGAGAGAAAAGAACACCCCCCCAGCTCCCGATGGGCCTCGGCCCATCCCACATGGCCCAACCGGCCCACCCTCCTACATCTATCCCCATTCCACCGAACCCTAGAGCCCAACCCCACTCCCCCACGATGCCCACCCGCTCCCTCGTTCACCCACACCGCCGCCACCACACGCAACACACGCACACGCACACACACACACACGCACGCATCGTGCCTAGGGGCGGGGTGCCGCTGCTCGATCCCCTCCTTCCGCACGGCCGCGCCCGACATAAGCCACCACTCCGCTATGGCCACCATAGCCGGCGCCGGTGCCGCCCCCAGGGCCTCCTTTGCGCCCCTGCTCTCCCTCGCGCGGCGCCCACCTGACGCCGCGGACTCGCCTCG
Organism: Triticum urartu; assembly: GCF_003073215.2. Lineage (NCBI taxonomy): Eukaryota > Viridiplantae > Streptophyta > Magnoliopsida > Poales > Poaceae > Triticum > Triticum urartu. The sequence continues at coordinate 6,487 of NW_024111985.1, read as the reverse complement.
TCACCGACCCCGACCCCGTCGCACCTCACCGGCGCCTCGACGCCCACCGCTGCCGCACGTCGTCCTCGTCTCCTCCTCGTCGGACGCGGCCTCAAACCCTCCCCGAGCCCACTGCCGCCTTCCTACGCTCCGCTGTGAGCCCCTCGTCGTTTCCCCCTTTTCCCCTGCCATCCTCCATCACCGAGGCCGTTCCCGGGCCTTGCGCTCGTCGCGTCCGCGCCCGTGGCCGCGTGCTACGCACGAGCTCACGCACCCCGCACCGCAGTCCCTACGCACCCGTGCCGCGCCGGCCACGCCCGACGCGCGTGCCCGCTTACCGCTGCCCTCCCCGGCGCGCTCACCGCATGCCCGCAGCCCCAGCGCTCGCCGGCGTCGCCCTGTACAGCCGCCCTGTGTCGCCCTCCCGCTCCACCACAACTGCCTGCCCGTCTCCCCCTAGCGCTGCGCCACCCCTGCCTTGCAGACCCGCCGCCGCCGTTGTTGCTTCGCCGCGCCGGCCGCCCCTCCTCGTGCCGCCTACCGTCGCCTCCTGCTAGCCGCCGCTCGTCGGCTCTGGTGCCTGCTGCCGTAGTCGGTGCCTCCCCTGCAGGCCTGGGCGCACACCTGTTCGGGTGCGGCCCCGAACGCCAGCGCCCATTTGGGCATCGCCTGAATTCGCCGCCCGGCGCCCGATAGAACCCTTTGGGCCTAAGACATGTGGGGCCCTGCCCTGGAACGGTTTAAAAAAAGTTTTAAAAAAATAAAAATAAAGTTAGTTAATTAACTAATTAATTAATATAATTAATCATGTTAATTAACCTGTTAACTACATAATTAATCTAACTAAATTTGTTAGTTTACTAGTCAGTCAATGACAGGGGGCCCCCACCCTCTGTTGAGCAGTCAAACTTTGACTGGTCAACTGGGTCCCCTGGCCCACATGTCAGCCTCTATGTACATGCTGTGTACACAAGGCTGGGTACCCATAGCATTTTTCCTATTAATTTTGAATTAATAATAATTTCAGAAAATGAGTAAAACTTTGTTAAATCATATATAATAAACCGCAGCTCGAATCGAAAAAATTTGTACATGAAAGTTGCTCACAACGACGAGACGAATCCGGATACGCAGCCCGTTCGTCCGCCATGCATCCCTAGCATAGCGAACACACAACTTTCTCCCTCCGTTTCATCTGTTCGAAAATGCGAAACTCCAGGGATTCTTTCCCGGATGTTTCCCCCCTTCGCCGGTATCACCTCCTACCGCATATATTGCCATGTTATGCTTTGTGGTGCTATGTTTGCTTTATATTTACTGTTTCTTCCCCCTCTTCTCTCTGGTAGACCCCGAGACCGATGATGCCGCTGTGATCGACTACGTCACCGACGACCCCTCCTTCTTGTCTGAGCAACCAGGCAAGCAAACCCCCCTTAAGCATTCCGATATCGCCTATTTCTTCCCCTCTCATGCTTGCATTAGAACTGCTACTGCTTTCTGTATGATCCTACTCTGATGCATAGCCTGTTGTTGTTACTGCTTTCATACCTTACCTGCTTATCCTAAACTGCTTAGTACATGTTGGTTAGAGATCCATCAGTGACCCCACCTTGTCCCAGTTGCCTCGCTTTATGTTCGATGACTCGCTCAACGTGATCAACGTCCAGGCCCCGACACCGCACATCACCCCTAGTTGTACGACTCTGTAGAGTTACTATCGAGTGCCGCGGGTGGAACCTCCTTACATCACTCCTGATGAGATATCTATAGTGTAGCTATACGGTCGATATCGAGGGTGATTTCCTCCTTAACCACTTCCGTTACGGCTCTGTCGTGCAACCCCTCAAGTGTGAACCTCGAAGGGTGGATCCTCTTACGTTCACCTTGATGATAACATCGAGTGGAATTCTCGGGGGTGATTCCTCGGGTTTTCCCCGTGGTGTTAGACACACGGTTACTATGGTTACTATGACCTTACACTGAGCCATGTTACTAAAGACAGGTCGTCCCCGAGGGGTACCCACGTGAGCTTAATAGCGAGTGATGTGGAGTCGGGCGACCTGGAAGGTGCCCGTGAGATACTTACGAGGCGTGGCCAGGCATTCTTAGCCCTTGCTCGCAAGTACTCGAGACGGGGCGACGGGGTCACATCGATCGTGAGTCTCTGCTCGTTACCGCGCGTTCCTAATCCACTACGATTTGGATATTTGATCCGAGGGGCCTCTGCCTGATAGCACTAACCATCACATGGGCATAGTATGGCGTTCTGCGTCGTATACATCAGTCCGAAGCTTAATAGACGTTACGACTGAGCGGCGCGTGCCCGGGTTGGACTGAAGCTCCTATTTTGAAGGAGGTAGCTAGGTCTGCTCACCGACCGCCCTCGCAACGTGCAGGAGTTCCTGGGGAGATGGCCCATGACCCCTGGGGGCATAGGTTTAGTCCGGCGTGCTGGCCTCTCTATTAATCCTAGGTCGGGTTGCGGCGTATTGTTTGGCCGAGGCCGGGCATGACCCAGGAAAGTGTGTTCGGCCGGAGTTAATCGAGCATGGTGGGTAAGTTGGTGCACCCCTGCAGGGAATAAAACATCTATCGATAGCCTGTCCTACAGTAACGGACACTTGGAGTTGTATCCCGATCGATACAACTAGAACTGGATACTTGTGATGAGAAATGGATTGTGATGAGAAATGGATGGTGATGATAAATGGATAGTACGGCTCTGGGATTGCTTTCTCGTAGGGAGTCGAGAAAGGATCTCTGGCCGAGGTTGATAACTCTATTGCTACTTTACCTTATGTTACTCTACTCCCTCCTGTTGCTGCAAGATGGTGGTTTCCAGAAGATGCTAGTCTTCGATAGGCTAGGCTTTCCCCTTCCCTTCTGGCATTCTGCAGTTTAGTCCATAGATACAACCCATTCCTTTGATATAGATGCATACTTAGTTTAGATCTGATGTAAGTCTTGCGAGTACTTTGGATGAGTACTCACGGTTGCTTTGCTACTTATTTCCCCCATACGCGATAGTTGCAACCAGATGACGGAGCCTAGGAGCTAGACGACGCCACCGATGACTACTACTACCCGGAGGATGCCTACTACTACATGAAGACCGCCGACGACTAGGAGTAGTTAGGAGGCTCCGGCAGGAGGCCTTGCCTTTTCGATCGTTGTTGCTTTTGTGTTAGCCTTCTTAAGGCAATCTTGTTTAACTCATGTATGTACTCAGATATTCTTGCTTCCGCTGACTCTTGTGTATTTGAGCTTATGTATTCGAGCCTTCGAGGCCCCTGGCTTGTAATATAAAGCTTGTATTATTTTAATTTGTGTCTAGACTTGTGTTGTGATATCTTCCCATGAGTCCTTGATCTTGATCTACACATTTGCGTGTATGATTAGTGTACGGTCAAATCGGGGGCGTCACACCAGGTAGAAGAGCTAGGAAGATTCTAAACGCGAGGAGATAGTTTACGAAGTCGGAGACCGAGTTTATCTTCGAGTATCTCCACTTCGAGGAGTTAAGCGCTTTGGAGTTAAGGAAAAGTTAGTGCCACGTTTTGTAGGACCGTACAAGGTTCTGGAGCATATGGGAGAAGTAGCCTACAAGTTGGAATTGCCCGAAGGATTGTCAGGAGTTCACGATGTATTCCACGTTTCCCAGTTGAAGAAGTGCCACGCTGAGATGGCTGATATACCGCTGAGGGATACAGTGCCGCTGGAAGCGATTCAGTTCGATAGTGATTTGACATATGAGGAGAAAACAGTCAAGATTCTTGAGTATGCCAGCCGAGTCACCCACAACAAGGTTATCAAGTTTTGCAAAGTTCAGTGGAGCCACCACACCGAGGATGAAGCCACCTGGGAGCGAGAGGAAGATCTGCTGAAGGACCACCCTTACCTATTTTCTAGCCAACCCGAATCTCGAGGGTGAGATTCATCTTAAGGGGGGTAGGTTTGTAACATCCCAAATTTTCAATTTGGAATGTTATATACTAGATCATCAATGCATATCATATTTTCTTGCTTTTGGTTTGATCCTAGAAATTCTACGCAACTCAAGTACCCTCGGAGAGAGTCGGGGATTTCGTTATTTTCATATTTGAGTTTTTTCAAATTTTGAAAATAGGATCATTGATTTTATTTATTTTATCTTCAATTATTTCTATAACAAAAATAAGTGAGAGGGAATAAAATGACTTTCCCAAAATAAAGAAATATTGGGTATTTAATAAAAAATCAAATAAGATTTATTTTGGAGTTTTTGCTATTTTATTTGAATTTAGAAAAATTGCTGTTTTTCAAAACTGCATTTTAGGGCCAAGAAAATGTTCATCTGTTTCTAAATATTTTATTTAGACGGTGAAAATTTGTTTTGGCATTTTTAGATTTTTTATTTATTTTTCTAGGATTTTTCTTAGTTCGCGGGATTATTTAAAAAAAAGTCTCCGCGCCCGACTGGGCCGAAGGCCCAGCCGAGCCAGGCCGGCCCGCGCCGCCGCCGCCTTCCCCGCGCGCGCGCCGCCGACCCGGACTCCAAGTCCGAGCCGGACTCCTCCCGCGCCGCCGCCTTGCCCCTTCCCCAAGCCGCCACCCCCCTCTTAAATACGCCGCCGCCCTCCCACCCTCGCCACCCGACCCGCCCCGCCGCCGATAGCAGCAGCAGCACCTGCCGCCGCCGCAGCCCCGCCACCCCACGCCGCCCTGCCGCCGCACCAGAACCCCGCCGGAGCCTCGCTGGAGCCGAGCCGAGGTAGCCGCCCAGCCGCCCCGGTTTTCTAAAGAAACCGATCCGGGTTTTTTTAGAAAACCCTAGATTCGTTTTTTAGAAATAGATCGGTTTTATTTTCCGGTTTAGTTGTTTAGCGAGCGTTCGCCCGTTCATTCGTTTTAACGGACGAATTCGCCATTTAGTTTAAGTTAACGAACGTTCATTCGTTAATCTATTCATCAGTTTTCCTTTTCTCGGATTTTTTCGCGGTTATTTCTGATCGCGATTTCTGATCCGATTTTCGTTCTAGTATAACTTTTCGCCCGTTTATCGGAATCAGGCGATTCAAGCGCCTAGAGTTTTGTCTCGAAACCCTCTTTCCGTTTAACTAACTCAAACAAGATTTTGCTTCTGTAAAATTTGACTTAGATCCAGATTAGTAAACGAAGCTTGTTTCTTTCGCCGTTTGACTTTCGTTGCTTCGTTCGATTTGATTCTTTTTGCAAACCGGAGTTCTTAAGTTGAACTTTCTGGTTAGATCTCTTACTTGAGTTTTACCCGTGCATTAGATGAGTACTTATTGTATGCCTGTTTGTTTGCGATAGAGTACCCGGAGTGCGCCGCTTGCTACTTTGAATCTCTAGGTTTCGCGGATCATCAGCAAGGCAAGTAACACTTTGATCATACCTCTTTACTATCCAGTTTTTATTGCATTAGATCAATCCTCAAACAATTGAATGATTAGGATCTGATTAATATGTGGGTTTTGGGAGTAGATGAGGTAGTACCTATTACCTATTTTATTATCAAACCCTTGGGAGTTACTTCTACGTTTGCTTGTTATGCCATGCTATGCTTGTAGACATGGATTGGGTGAGTGTATCCATGACAGATGTGAGATTGTTAAATTAATGGTTTATTTAAGGTGGAAACTTAAACACACATCTGGGTGGATTGAGGAACCTGGGTATTCCAGCGATTGCCTATTTTTCTTTATGGACCGCCACCCAGGCTCAAAGGTATCATGAGATTATTCATACTAGAAACTTCCGTTTGCAGCCACAAGCTACTATGGGCTCTAGCATAGTTTACTAAGTCGTGTGAACTCTTACAGTGGTAGACTAGCAGATGTAGGCGATGTAGGTTGGTACTGTCTACCCGATCGTAAGGTGCTAGCGCTTCTGAAAGACTAAGTCTCGATCATCCGTTTCTCAAACATCATGTAGTGCGAGAATCCCAACGGAGGAGATCGAGTCTTGTAGGGAAAAGTGCGCAAACCTCTACAGAGTGTATAAACTAAGCATGGTTAGACGTGTCCCCAGTTATGGACGTCTTGAGTATCTAGTACTTGGATTATCATGTGAATCTCATCATGTTACTTTAATAAATATTGTTGGGTTTTAATGATAATGCTTAATTGGGATTGAGAGGATGTCTATCTTCTCAATGTTCAACAACCACCATGATAGTTAAATAAAAATGTATTCCTTTGCAGTAGGGAAAAATTGGCTTTATGCAAAAACTATAACCATAGAGCTTTCCACCAGCCATATATGCATGTAGTATAGCTTTATTCTTTCATTACTCTCTATGTGTTACATTGCCAGCATATTCCATGTGCTGACCCGTTTTTGGGCTACAACGTTTATGTTGCAGACTTTTCAGACGACGAGTAAGGTGCCTTTAGGTCGTGGTTCTATACTCAGTGATGCCATTGGAGTTGATGGACTCACTTATCTTCCAATCCTTCTGCTGTTATCGTTATTGGATGGCCTTAAGCCATATTTATTGTAATAATTT
>NW_024111984.1:0-9984 GCF_003073215.2 Triticum urartu | reverse complement strand
TGCGCAGGAAACCCAAGTGTCATTTCTTAAAGGTTTGGGGTTGCGATGCTTATGTGAAAAAGCTTCAACCTGATAAGCTCGAACCCAAATCGAAGAAATGTGTCTTCATAGGATACCCAAAAGAGACTGTTGGGTACACCTTCTATCACAGATCCGAAGGCAAGATATTCGTTGCTAAGAATGGATCCTTTCTAGAGAAGGAGTTTCTCTCGAAAGAAGTGAGTGGGAGGAAAGTAGAACTTGATGAGGTAATTATACCTGCTCCCTTATTGGAAAGTAGTTCATCACAGAAATCAGTTCCAGTGATTCCTACACCAATTAGTGAGGAAGCTAATGATGATGATCATGAAACTTCTGATCAAGTTACTACCGAACCTCGTAGGTCAACCAGAGTAAGATCCGCACCAGAGTGGTACGGTAATCCTGTTCTGGAGGTCATGTTACTTGACCATGACGAACCTACGAACTATGAGGAAGCGATGATGAGCCCAGATTCCGCAAAATGGCTTGAGGCCATGAAATCTGAGATGGGATCCATGTATGAGAACAAAGTGTGGACTTTGGTTGACTTGCCCGATGATCGACAAGCCATAGAATAAATGGATCTTCAAGAAGAAGACTGACGCTGACGGTAATGTTACTGTCTACAAAGCTCGACTTGTTGCGAAAGGTTTTCGACAAGTTCAAGGAGTTGACTACGATGAGACCTTCTCACCCGTATGATGCTTAAGTCCGTCTGAATCATGTTAGCAATTGCGCATTTTATGATTATGAAATTTGGCAAATGGATGTCAAAACTGCATTCCTTAATGGATATCTTAAAGAAGAGTTGTATATGATGCAACCAGAAGGTTTTTGTCGATCCAAAAGGTGCTAACAAAGTGTGCAAGCTCCAGCGATCCATTTATGGACTGGTGCAAGCATCTCGGAGTTGGAATATACGCTTTGATAGTGTGATCAAAGCATATGGTTTTATACAGACTTTTGGAGAAGCCTGTATTTACAAGAAAGTGAGTGGGAGCTCTGTAGCATTTCTGATATTATATGTGGATGACATATTGTTGATCGGAAATGATACTGAATTTCTGAATAGCATAAAAGGATACTTGAATAAGAATTTTTCAATGAAAGACCTCGGTGAAGCTGCTTATATATTGGGCATCAAGATCTATAGAGATAGATCAAGACGCTTAATTGGACTTTCACAAAGCACATACCTTGATAAAGTTTTGAAGAAGTTCAAAATGGATCAAGCAAAGAAAGGGTTCTTGCCTGTGTTACAAGGTGTGAAGTTGAGTCAGACTCAATGCCCGACCACTGCAGAAGATAGAGAGAAAATGAAAGTCATTCCCTATGCTTCAGCCATAGGTTCTATCATGTATGCAATGCTGTGTACCAGACCTGATGTGTGCCCTTGCTATTAGTTTAGCAGGGAGGTACCAAAGTAATCCAGGAGTGGATCACTGGACAGCGGTCAAGAACATCCTGAAATACCTGAAAAGGACTAAGGATATGTTTCTCGTTTATGGAGGTGACAAAGAGCTCGTCGTAAACGGTTACGTCGATGCAAGCTTTGACACTGATCCGGATGACTCTAAGTCACAAACCGGATACGTATTTTTATTGAATGGTGGAGCTGTCAGTTGGTGCAGTTCTAAGCAAAGCGTCGTGGCGGGATCTACGTGTGAAGCGGAGTACATAGCTGCTTCGGAAGCAGCAAATGAAGGAGTCTGGATGAAGGAGTTCATATCCGATCTAGGTGTCATACCTAGTGCATCGGGTCCAATGAAAATCTTTTGTGACAATACTGGTGCAATTGCCTTGGCAAAGGAATCCAAATTTCACAAGAGAACCAAGCACATCAAGAGACGCTTCAATTCCATCTGCGATCAAGTCAAGGAGGGACATAGAGATTTGCAAGATACATACGGATCTGAATGTTGCAGACCCGTTGACTAAGCCTCTCTCACGAGCAAAACATGATCAGCACCAAGGACTCCATGGGTGTTAGAATCATTACTGTGTAATCTAGATTATTGACTCTAGTGCAAGTGGGAGACTGAAGGAAATATGCCCTAGAGGCAATAATAAAGTTGTTATTTATATTTCCTTATATCATGATAAATGTTTATTATTCATGCTAGAATTGTATTAACCAGGAAACTTAGTACTGAAGGAAATATGCCCTAGAGGCAATAATAAAGTTGTTATTTATATTTCCTTATATCATGATAAATGTTTATTATTCATGCTAGAATTGTATTAACCGGAAACTTAGTACATGTGTGAATACATAGACAAACAGAGTGTCACTAGTATGCCTCTACTTGACTAGCTCGTTAATCAAAGATGGTTAAGTTTCCTAGCCATAGACATGAGTTGTCATTTGATGAACGGGATCACATCATTAGAGAATGATGTGATTGACTTGACCCATCCGTTAGCTTAGCACTATGATCGTTTAGTTTATTGCTATTGCTTTCTTCATGACTTATACATGTTCCTATGACTATGAGATTATGCAACTCCCGAATACCGGAGGAACACTTAGTGTGCTATCAAACGTCACAACGTAACTGGGTGATTATAAAGATGCTCTACAGGTGTCTCCGATGGTGTTTGTTGAGTTGGCATAGATCGAGATTAGGATTTGTCACTCCGATTGTCGGAGAGGTATCTCTGGGCCCTCTCGGTAATGCACATCACTATAAGCCTTGCAAGCAATGTGACTAATGAGTTAGTTGTAGGATGATGCATTACGGAACGAGTAAAGAGACTTGCCGGTAACGAGATTGAACTAGGTATTGAGATACCGACGATCGAATCTCGGGCAAGTAACATACCGATGACAAAGGGAACAACGTATGTTGTTATGTGTTTGACCGATAAAGATCTTCGTAGAATATGTAGACAATATGAGCATCCAGGTTCCGCTATTGGTTATTGACCGGAAATGAGTCTCGGTCATGTCTACATAGTTCTCGAACCCGTAGGGTCCGCACGCTTAACGTTCGATGACGATCGGTATTATGAGTTTATGTGTTTTGATGTACCGAAGGTAGTTCGGAGTCCCGGATGTGATCACGGACATGACGAGGAGTCTCGAAATGGTCGAGACATAAAGATTGATATATTGGAAGGCTATGTTTGGACACCGGAATGGTTTCGGATAAGTTCGGGCAATTACCGGAGTACGGTTACCGGAACCCCCCGGGAGTCAATGGGCCTTAATGGGCCATGTGGGAGAGAGGGGAGGCGGCCAAGTGGGGCGCCCCCCCAAGCCCAATCCGAATTGGGGAGGGGCCCCCCTTTCCTTCTCTCCTTCTCCCTCTTCCTTCTTCTCCTACTCCAACTAGGGAAAGGGGGAAACCTACTCCTACTAGGAGTAGGAATCCCCCTTGGGGCGCGCCATAGAGAGGGCCGGCCCTCCTCCTCCACTCCTTTATATACGGGAGGGGGCACCCCATAGACACACAAGTTGACAGTTGTCTTAGCCGTGTGCGGTGCCCCCTCCACAGATTTCCACCTCGGTCATATCGTTGTAGTGCTTAGGCGAAGCCCTGCGTCGGTAACTTCATCATCATCGTCATCACGCCATCGTGCTGACGAAACTCTCCCTCGGCCTCAACTGGATCAAGAGTACGAGGGACGTCACTGAGCTGAACGTGTGCAGATCGCGGAGGTCGTGCGTTCGGTACTTGATCGGTTGGATCGCGAAGACGTTCGACTACATCAACCGCGTTACTTAACGCTTCCGCTTTCGGTCTACGAGGGTACGTGGACACACTCTCCCCTCTCGTTGCTATGCATCTCCTAGATAGATCTTGCGTGATCGTAGGAATTTTTTTTAAATATTGCATTCCCCAACAAGTACGTGTGTGAATACATAGACAAACAGAGTGTCACTAGTATGCCTCTACATTGACTAGCTCCTTAATCAAAGATGGTTAAGTTTCCAAACCATAGACATGAGTTGTCATTTGATTAACGGTATCACATCATTAGAGAATGATGTGATTGACTTGACCCATCCGTTAGCTTAGCACGATGATCGTTTAGTTTGTTGCTATTGCTTTCTTCATGACTTATACATGTTCCTATGACTATGAGATTATGCAACTCCCGAATACCGGAGGAACACTTAGTGTGCTATCAAATGTCACAACATAACTGGGTGATTATAAAGATGCTCTACAGGTGTCTCCGATGGTGTTTGTTGAGTTGGCATAGATCGATATTAGGATTTGTCACTCCGATTGTCGAAGAGGTATCTCTGGGTCCTCTTGTTAATGCACATCACTATAAGCCTTGCAAGCAATGTGACTAATGAGTTAGTTGCGGGATGATGCATTACGGAACGAGTAAAGAGACTTGCCGGTAACGATATTGAACTAGGTATTGAGATACCGGCGATCTAATCTCGGGCAAGTAACATACCGATGAGAAAGGGAACAACATATGTTTTTATGCGGTTTGACCGATAAAGATCTTCGTAGAATATGTAGGAACCAATATGAGCATCCAAGTTCCGCTATTGGTTATTGACCGGAGATGAGGCTCAGTCATGTGTACATAGTTCTCGAACCCGTAGGGTCCGCACGCTTAAGGTTCGATGACGACCGGTATTATGAGTTTATGTGTTTTGATGTACCGAAGGTAGTTCAGTGTCCCGAATGTGATCACGGACATGACGAGGAGTCTCGAAATGGTCGAGACATAAAGATTGATATATTGGATGAGTTCCGGGGTCACCGGATAAATATCGGAGTGTCGGGGGTTATAGAAAACCCCGGGGGGAACTAATGGGCCAACATGGGCCTAGTGTGAGAGAGAGGAGAGGGCCCTAGGGCTGCCACCCCCCCTTGAGGAGTCCTAACTGGACTAGGAGGGGGCGGCGCCCCCTCCCTTTCCTTCTCCCTCTCTCCCTCTCCTTCCTTCCCCCTCTCTTCCCTTGTTGGAAACCTACTTGGGGGCACGCCCCATGAGGCCCGCCGGCCTCCCCCCTTGCTCCTTTATATATGGGGGCAGGGGCACCCTAGAACACACAAGTTGACAGTTGTCTTAGCCGTGTGCGGTGCCCCCCTACATAGATTTCCACCTCGGTCATATCGTTGTAGTGCTTAGGCCAAGCCCTGCATCGGTAACTTCATCATCACCGTCATCATGCCGTCGTGCTGACGAAACTCTCCCTCGGCCTCAACTAGATCAAGAGTACGAGGGACGTCACCGAGTTGAATGTGTGCAGACCACGGAGGTGCCGTGCGTTCGTTACTTGATCGGTTGGATCGCGAAGACGTTCGACTACATCAACAACGTTACTTAACACTTCCGTTTTCGGTCTATGAGGGTACGTGGACACACTCTCCCCTCTCGTTGCTATGCATCTCCTAGATAGATCTTGCGTGATCGTAGGAATTTTTTTGAAATATTGTGTTCCCCAACGGAGTCTAGTGATCTTGTCCTATTTTTTCTACCGGTTGTGCTTATGAGTGTTTATTTATCTTTTTGCACCATTTGCGAGCTGTAATGAACCTAAGACTTTGTTTTGCTTCAAACTTGATAATAATATGGCTGCATGTATCTTTCAGATGCAGATGCCAGGGTGAACCTCCTTTTCCAAAAAAATTAGATGCTTAAAATCAACTAAAACTAATGAAAACAAAATAAATATAAGAGTGATCTGAGTTTACGTTTTTAAATATTAGAAGAATGCATGCGTGTTGCAACATGATATAAATATTCTAATACTTTAGATTGTGATTTACCTTATATTTTGATGAGAAGTTTGGTAATGTAATTGGTTTAGAAGGTAAGTTAATTAAGTTAATTAACTATCATACCGGGAAGGTGGGACGAATGGGTGGTCGAAAGAAAGTGAAATGGAACTTTAGATTCTTTTTAAGTAAACTAGAACAATGCCTGTGTGTTGCAACGGAATATAAATATTCTAGTATGTTAGCTTGTGATCTGTCTGTCAATAATAATGTGATTGTGTAAACAAATGTTCATCAATTCTGATCGTGAATTATCTTATATTTTGATTAGAAGTTCGGTAAGTAAATTAAAGTGAAATTATACACACAAAAAGTAGAATTGGTTCAGAAGTTAAGTAAATTAAGATGATTGATTATCATATACATGGAAGGTCGGATGAAGGGCTGGTGGGAAGAAAGATAAATGGAAACCTTACGTTCTTTTTAAGTAGTAGAGATAGAACAATGCCCATGCGTTGCAACGGGATATAAATATTCTAGTACGTTAGTGATGAACCCACAAGTATAGGGGATCTATCATAGTCCTTTCGATAAGTAAGAGTGTCGAACCTAACGAGGAGTAGAAGGAAATGATAAGCAGTTTCCAGCAAGGTATTATCTGCAAGTACTGAAATAAATGGTAACATATAGTTTTGTGATAGGATAATTCGTAACAAGCAACAAGTAACAAAAGTAAATAAAGTGCAGCAAGGTGGCCCAATCCTTTTTGTAGCATAGGACAAGCCTGGACAAACTCTTATATAGAGAAAAGCACTCCCGAGGACACATGGGAATATCGTCAAGCTAGTTTTCATCACGCTCATATGATTCGCGTTCGGTACTTTGATAATTCGGTATGTGGGTGGATCGGTGCTTGGGTACTGTCCTTACTTGGACAAGCATCCCACTTATGATTAACCTCTATTGCAAGCATCCGCAACTACAACAAAAGTATTAAGGTAAACCTACCATAGCATGAAACATATGGATCCAAATCATCCCCTTACGAAGCAACGCATAAACTAGGGTTTAAGCTTCTGTCACTCTAGCAACCCATCATCTACTTATTACTTCCCAATGCCTTCCTCTAGGCCCAAATAATGGTGAAGTGTTATGTAGTCGACGTTCACATAACACCACTAGAGGCTAGACAACATACATCTCATCAAAATATCGAACGAATACCAAATTCACATGACTACTAATAGCAAGACTTCTCCCTTGTCCTCAGGAACAAACGTAACTACTCACAAAGCATATTCATGTTCATAATCAGAGGGGTAATAATATGCATAAAGGATCTGAACATATGATCTTCCACCAATTAAACCAACTAGCATCAACTACAAGGAGTAATTAACACTACTAGCAACCTACTAGCACCAATCCCGGACTTGGAGACAAGAATTGGATACAAGAGATGAACTAGGGTTTTGAGATGAGATGGTGTTGATGAAGATGTTGATGGAGATTGCCCTCTCCCGATGAGAGGAGCGTTGGTGATGACGATGGCGATGATTTCCCCCTCCGGGAGGGAAGTTTCCCCGGCAGAACAGCTCTGCCGGAGCCCTAGATTGGTTCCGCCAAGGTTCCGCCTCGTGGCGGCGGAGTTTCGTCCCGAAAGGTTGCTTCTTTTTTTCTCAACGAAAGACTTCATATAGGAGAAGATGGTTATCGGAGAGCCACCAGGGGGCCCACGAGGTAGGGGGCGCCCTAGGGGGGCGCCCCCACCCTCGTGAGAAGGGTGTGGGCCCCCTGGTCTTCATCTTTGGCGAGGATTTTTCATTATTTATTATAAGGTGTTCCGTGGAGTTTCAGGACTTTTGGAGTTGTGCAGAATAGGTCTCTAATATTTGCTCCTTTTCCAGCCCAGAATTCTAGCTGCCGGCATTCTCCCTCCTTATGTAAACCTTGTAAAATAAGAGAGAATAGCCATAAGTATTGTGACATAATGTGAAATAACACCATAATGCAATAAATATCGATATAAAAGCATGATGCAAAATGGACGTATCAACTCCCCCAAGCTTAGACCTCGCTTGTCCTCAAGCGAAAGCCGATAACAATAAATATGTCCCCATGTTTAGAGGTAGAGGCGTCGATAAAAATAAAATACGGACATGAAGGCATCATGATTATTCTCATAACAGCAACATATATAGATATTGTCATATGATTACTTATGTTCAAGTGATGATCTATTCACAATGCAAAAGTATGAATCAGAAACCTTATTGAGAACCAACAAACTATAACCTCAGTCATTGAAGCAATTGCAATTTATCATAACATCAGAAAGAGTCTATGTCAGAGCTAAAAAGCAAGTCCACATACTCAACTATCATCTAGTCCTTCATAATTGCTAACACTCACGCAATACTTGTGGTTACGGAGTTTTAATCGGACACAGAGAAAGATAGGGGCTTATAGTTTCGCCCCACAACCTTTTACCTGAGGGTAATGTCAACAATAATAACTCATGCCCCCTACATCCAATTAGATATATATATCAGGTTCTTTCCAACATGCTGGGCTTGCCAAAGGATAAAATGAAAAAGGGAGAGGTGAAGATCACCATGACACTTGCATAAGGTAGAAGATAATAATAAAAGATAGGCCCTTCGCAGAGGGAAGCAGAGGTTGCCATGCGCTTTTATGGTTGGATGCACAAAATCTTAATGCGAAAGAACGTCACTTTATATTGCCCCTTGTGATATGAACCTTTATTATGCAGTCCGTCGCTTTTATTACTTCCACATCACAAGATCGTATAAAGCTTATTTCTCCCACACTAATCATACATATTTAGAGCAATTTTTATTGCTTGCACCGATGACAACTTACTTGAAGGATCTTACTTAATCCATAGGTAGATATGGTGGACTCTCATGGCAAAACTGGTTTAAGGGTATTTGGAAGCACAAGTAGTATCTCTACTTGGTGCTGAGAATTTGGCTAGCATGAGGGGGAAAGGCAAGCTCAACATGTTGGATGATCCATGACAACATACTTTATCTTAGATATAAGAAAACATAACCCATTACGTTGTCTTCCTTGTCCAACATCAACTCTTTAGCATGTCATATTTTGATGAGTGCTCCCAATCATAAAAGATGTAAATAATAGTATATTTATATGTAAACCTCTCTTTCCTTATTACTTCCTATTAATTGCAACGATGACCAAAGCTATGTCTGCCAACTCCCAACAACTTTTAATCGTCACACTCTTTCTATGTGAAGTCATTACTATCAATTAAGATCAATATGAACTTTTGTTTCTCTTATTCTTTTTCTTCTTTATTTATTCACCCAAAGATCATAGCAAGAAAATCAAGCCCTTGACTCAACACTAATCTTTATTATATAGCTCACGAACTCGATACATAGAGAGATCATAAGGCAAAAACTTCAAAACTAGATCATGCCATAAACTTTATTCTACTAGATCAAAAGACTACTAATAGGATTGAACTAAGGAAAATGGTAAAGATAGGAGTTGTTGATTGTGATACGATACCGGGGCACCTCCCCCAAGCCTT
Organism: Triticum urartu; assembly: GCF_003073215.2. Taxonomy (NCBI): domain Eukaryota; kingdom Viridiplantae; phylum Streptophyta; class Magnoliopsida; order Poales; family Poaceae; genus Triticum; species Triticum urartu. The sequence goes on along the minus strand of NW_024111984.1, from coordinate 690 downwards.
GGCGGTTGCCAAAGGGGAGTGCCCATACCCATGTTATTATATCTCCTTGGTTGGTGAAGATGGAGGTGATGGATAGTCGCACATCGAGCGTAAGAGGTCCTCTAGCTTGCGAATAATACCCTTGAGTGCAAAGATATGCTCCTTCAACAAAATATTTTCACTTGTGAGATACTTGTTTGAATACGAGTTAACTCAATCATCTGGAAAGCTTCGATCTCAATTGGGTAAGAAGGTTGTGATCAAGTTGAAGGATGTCTTCTGTTGCCGGAGCTTGGTTCTCCGTGCCTTCTTGATCCCTTCATCCTTGTTGATCTCCATGGCTTCTTCCCTCTTCAGCTCTATCTTCATTAGCCAGGCATCTTTGTTCACCGTTGTTGGAGGAGGGGGACGACATGATGCTTGGCCTTGACAACCCTGACAGAGAACAGCCCAAAACAAGAACAGAGGATATTTGCGTGATACGGGAGTCAAAACCTTCGGGAGAATATATAGTGAATTTTTACCGACCAAATACGTATCGTGCAAGAAAACGGAGTCTGGAAGGCAGACGAGGAGCTCACGAGGTAGGGGGGCGCGGGGGGTAGGGCGCGCCCTCCACCCTCGTGGGGCCCTCGTGTCCTTCCCGACTGCTACTTAATTTTCTATTTTTCTAAATATTCCAAAACGGAGAAATATTGCCTTAAAAATTGT
>NW_024111983.1:0-12351 GCF_003073215.2 Triticum urartu | reverse complement strand
GTGGGCACATAGAATTTCAAGGCATGGTGCTACGAAGGTGACCCCACATGAGCTAGTATATGGTCAAGAGGCCGTTTTACCAGTGGAAGTAAATTTGAATGCTTTAAGAATAGCCAAACAAAATGATTTATCAGCAGTAGACTTTTATAACTTGATGATGGACAATATTGATGAGGTTGCCGATAATCGTTTGGTTGCTTTGAAGTCCATAGAGAGAGACAAGTTGAGGGTTGCAAGAGCTTACAATAAGAAAGTTAAGTTGAAGAGTTTTCAAGTTGGTGATCTCGTCTAGAAAGTGATTCTGTCGATTGGTTCAAGAGATAGAAAATTCGGGAAGTGGTCTCCAAGTTGGGAAGGTCCTTTTAGAATTACAAGAGTTGTTCCCGGAAATTCATATTTGGTGGAATCAATACAAGGGGCATTGTTACCTCGAGGTCTCAATGGCAAATATTTGAAGAAGTACCACCCGAGTGTGTGGCAGGAAGCCTAAGTAGGCAATGGCCGATATACGATTATCGCCCTTAGCACAAACATGGCCGATATATAATTATCGCCCTGAGAAAATAAATGGCCGATGGAGTGTTGATATTGTCCTTAGAACAGACACTATGCATATTATTTTTCGGCGTGCAAGCTTTGCCGAAAAACAGGGGGGCATGAGTTGACACCTGATTTCGGCAAGATACAGATTGCAATGAAGATGGTCTCGAGTGAACGGGTTTTCAGCATGAAAAGATTCACGTCGCCGAGTGGAACCACTTTGATGTTTCGGTTATATTCATTCGACTTTATCTTACGGACCGAAACTATACTCCGAGTGGCATAATTCAATGTTCCGAGTGGTTTTTGGCCAATCATGTCTTCAAGATGACCTCGTATGAAGGAGCATTCTTAAGTAATTGTCTTCGTCTCGTGGAGGCAATTGATTTTGATATATAAATCATCTCAATCCGAGTTCATATGCAAAAGTTAGAGGCAATACACTGCAGACCGAACCTCAACGGAAATATGGCGCGAGGTGCTAGACACTTGTCAGATAGGTTGCGCGACTAATTCGGCCATCAAGATGGCCTTGAATCTGAAAACCTTCAACACGGAAAAGTTTCGTCTCGTCGAGCCGATTGATTTTCATATATAATTCGTCTCAATCCGAGGTCGTATGAGGCCTGGAGGGACAAATCAAAATCGGGCTATGTTTTCAGTCGGAAATCCGAGTGAAAAGTTTACCATCCGAGTGAAAGTTTACGGTCGAGTGAAAATTTACTGGTCGAGTGAAAGTTTGCTGACCAAATGAACTTATTATTATCCAAGTGGAAATATAGTCATCCGAGTGGAAATATGATCATCCGAGTGAAATTGTCGTATAGGTAAAAATATTCCGAGTGAAAAGATTAACATCGGGACGAAAACTTGCCGATTGAATAAGATAGTGCCTTCCGTGTGGAAATATAGTCATCCGAGTGGAAATATAGTCATCCGAGTGAAAGATTATCTTCCGAGTGAAAAGTCCAATCGGACGATCCGAGTGAAAGTATCTAATATCCGAGTGGATGAGCTCAAGTCCGAGTGAAATTGAACATGTGCTCGAAAGTTTATCAAAATGACCTTGGATGAAGAAGTGTTCAATACAGAAGTTGTGCATATCATCAAGACGGTAAGCTTTGATTTTGGAGTCATAATTATCATAGATAATATATAGCCTACAAATTCACTACGAGACTCGGATAATCTAGTCTACTGCAAGACCGAGTCCGACTGCAAGATAAAGATGACTTCGAAAAGTATTCAAGATGGCTTTATTTGAAAAAGGGATCAACATGAGAGTTGTTCGTATCATCGAGGCGCACAAGTTTGATACTTGGGCCGTCTCGATCGGAGATCATATGCAAGCCGGCGGCCCGCGCAAGAAGGAAGATAGAGTTTGGGCCAGATTCAGACTGAATCCGAGTGGGAATAGAATTAGGACTCTAGGACGTGAATTGATGTAATTTTTCTTGTAAGGAAAACCTAGATGAATCCTTTACTTGTACGGGAAGTCCAGCCGCCTCTTATATATGTTGGGGGTGACGGCCGATTGAACAACACACAATTGAACAAATCAATATACTACTTTTTCATCTACGTTTTATCTCTCCACCGTTTTTCTATCTCGTTCTTCGCTGTTCTTCGTGTTTGAGAGCTGCGAATCCCGAGGCTCTAGGGGCGAGCGAATCGACCTAGGGCAGCCCATAGCCGCCGCACTCCCTGACGGGGTCCCTCCCGGGGGTGTGGGGTTTTCGGGTCTGCAAAAGCGCCCGTCGACTATCTTGCGTATCGCGCTGTCGGTCGGGTCTCCTTCGACGTGAGCTGCGGTGCATCACCCCCGGCGTCGAGGGTACATGTGACGTGTTCGTGTGTCAACAGGTGGATCGGCTGGGATCTGATCAGTCGACGCCAAAGGCTGAGCACTCGATAATGGTATGACAAAAGTCACAGAAGCTCGGTTGGCATCGCCGGTCTCCGGGATCACCGGCTCCGTCACTAGTGTCGACTGGGGCACCTTGCCAGTTGATGTCTTCTTACTCCTCCTGGGCCTCAGTGGCACATCCTCGTCGTCAGCTGGAAGATCAATGACATTGGGAGGAGCTGCAAAAAGAATTAACCGCCAGAATTCAGTCGATCAACAAAATGGCTGAGAAAGCAAAGACAAGTTTGCAAAAGTCATACCCGGGTTAGAAGTGACCGCGTCTTCCACATCCTCGTCATCATTCCTGTAAGAAGAAGTCCCAGAAGTAGCAGCTCTACAAGTTTCAAGATTCACTCGGACAAATGAGAAAGAGAGTCGACAACACAAGTCCTTGGTCAAAAAGTGGGGGCAAGACACTTACACAGAAGTGACGGGGACGTCGATCTTGATCTTGGGCAGGGTCTTCTGAGGCTTTGGTTCTGCAACTTTTGGCTGCTTCAGAGCCTTCTCAGTCGGCACAGGGGAAGAGGTCTGAGTGCGCTTGGAAGTCTGTCCGGTCGGCTTAGCCACTTCGCCGCGGATACTTGCTGGGTCGTGCTTATGTTTGGAGTGCTTTTCGTTGCGAGGCGGTGACTCGACTTCTTCACCACTGCTCGAGTCCTTGCTTTCCTCCTCCTCTTCTCCTCCATAAGATTGCCAATCCATGATTTCGCCTCCGCTTTCTTCTCCTTCCCGGTACCACTCTTGCTCCCCGTTCGGCATTGAGTATGTCTCCGTATAAATCTGTGAAGCAAAAGAGGTGATGAAAGGATGGTCGACTCAGTAAACAACTACAAGTCAGGATGAAAAACACTCGGAGATAAGGGACAGACCTTGTCTGGTTGGTTGTTGGTGTCGAATGGCAAAACTCTTCGGGACCCCCTGGGGTTATCCTTGTTCCCTGTCATGCTTTGCACCCACTGTGCCACCATTTTCTCATCAACATCCTCCGGGTGGATCCGAGTGGAATCTTCAATCCCCGAGTACATCCACATGGAGTGATCATGAGCCTGGAGGGGTTGAATACATCGACTGAGGAATACCTCAAGCAGATCCATACCAGTCACACCCTCATGGATCAGCTGAACCACTCGCTCCATCAACATGGACACCTCCACCTTCTCTGCTGGAGTCACTCTCAAGGAAGTAGGTTTCTGGACTCGCGCTAAGGAAAAAGGGGGGGGGGGAGACCAGTCAAATGACTAGGGGTCGGCTTGTCTTTGCAATAAAACCAAGTCGACTGCCACCCTCTAACCGAGTCAGGGAGAGTCATCGTGGGAAAAACACTCTTCCCCCTCATCTTGGTACCTAAGCCCCCACACATTTGGATCACCTGGGTTTTCTCGTCACTCAGGCTAGCCTTTTTTACAGTTTGTGAGCGGCATGTGAAGATGTGCTTAAACATACCCCAGTGCGGTCGGCAGCCCAAGAAGTTCTCACACAAGGAGACATAAGCCGCAAGGTACGTGATAGTGTTGGGAGAGAAATGGTGGAGTTGGGCTCCGAAGAAGTTCAGGAATGCACAGAAAAAGGGATGTGGGGGCAAAGAAAAACCGCGGTCGACGTGAGTGGCGAGTAAGACACACTCACCCTCCTGAGGCTGTGGCTCAGTTTCATCCCCGGGAGCCTCCAGAAATCATGCTTAATCAGCCCGCTCTCGGCCAGGTCTTGCAAGTCATCCAACGCGATTGTGGATCGGATCCAGTTGCCCTGGACCCAACCGCGTGGCAAGCCAGATCTCGACGACAGCCCGCTCCTGCCAGTCTTCTCGCCCTTCCCCTTCGCTGCTCCCTTCTTTCGTGCTCCAGCGTCGCCGTCTTGTCCTTCGCCATCACAGCAAGGGGAGCACGGGCGGGAGGCGGCCTCGAGAGCAGAAGCAGAAGCGGTAGCGGTGGAGAAGAAGAGGAGGAATAAGGAGAGATTGAGGCGCACTATGCAAAATTCCCCAACCCAACGTCTTATATGGAGTCATTTCCGATTGATTGACGACTGGGCCTAGGCAATCATGTCAAATCCCGCAACTATCGCTCGCTCGATACGTGACAAAAAAGGCGGCGCGGTGATTGAGGCACCCCTACCTAATCCATCCCGATTACTGTGGCCTCCTCCGTCCCGCACGCTTCCCAAAATTTCGAATCCCGTAAGATCCGGGAACTGCAGAGCAACCTGTCAGACTAAAGATTTATTTCATATCAACACTCGAAGCTTATCAGCTAAAGTTCACTCGACTACTTTAGAATGGATCAAGGCGACTGAAAATGAAGTCAAAGTTGTCGCATAACTCGTCAGTCTAGGGAAAATGCTTCCGCAGCATGTAACGGAGTTTGGATCAACTTCCACTCCTTTTCCCACTCGAACCTCGCCATTCGGGGGCTAATGATGACGACTTGTACCTAGGGTAGGGTCATAGGCCTGACCTAGACACCCTCCCCAAGGACACTGGCCTAAAGTCAGAAGATTCAAGGGATACCATCATTCACTCGACCATAAAAATTCCACTCAGAAGATTCAAGCTCACTCGACCAAGGAGTACTCACTCAACCATACCAAGAATCACTCGACAGCTAGAAGATCTAAGGTCACTCTGCACGGCAACGGTCCGGCGTTACCTTATAGACTTAATAGTCATTCATGTATCTTTATTGTTGGTGTTATCAATAACGCCAATCTTTATGTACCTTAAACCCTGTGTAATTGAGGGCTGGAGGGGTCTGAGGCGCTCTATATAAGCCACCCCCTCCTCTGGCACAAGGGTTCACACCCCCTGTAACTTCACACATGTTCCAATCGACCAAGCCTCCATGCACCGAGACGTAGGGTTGTTACTTCCTCCGAGAAGGGCCTGAACTCGTAAATCCTGTGTTCACAATCTCACCGTAGCTAGGATCTTGCCTCTACATTCCTATCCCCCTACTTTACTGTCAGACTTAGAACCACGACAGCCACCGCTAGCCCCGACTCATCTTCCTCGTCGGCAGACGATGGTGGCGGGCTTGCCTCGTCTCTTCTCTCTAGGGTGGCCTCCGGCTGATGCGCACTGGCGACCCTAGGCGCCATGTGTGTAAGTGGATCCAGGAAGCTGGGTCGCGGCCCCATGGGCTATCAGCGGTTGTTGCACCACCATGGCTGCGGGGGCAGCATGGTGGGCAGCGATGGCTCCTGGTCACGGTAGATTGGGGCATCCCCTTCCTAGATCCATTCTGCTGGGGGCGCTGGCGGTTTGGGCCTCGCGGGCAGCCATGTGAGTGGGGGTTGCACGTCCGGAGTTGCTCTCTTCTTCCGCGTAGTGAGGCAGGCCGTGGTGCGGTTGGCATGGTGGCCTGTGCTACTTGTGAGATGCATTGGGATTTCCTCGAAGAGGAGAGGATGATGCAGTATAGTACAGATAAGTATTTCCCTCAGTTATGAAACCAAGGTTATTAATCTAGTAGGAGAATCAAGCAACACTATGTAAACAACACCTGCACACAAACAACAAATACTTGCAACCCAACGCGTAGAGGGGTTGTCAATCCCTCAACGGTTACAAGCAAGATTAGATTGTATAGTTTTTGCTAGATAGATCTAACAAAAATACAAAATAAATAAATAAATAAATAAAAATTGCAGCAAGGTATTTTTAGTTTTAATATATGATAAAAGATAGACCTGGGGCCATAGTTTTCACTAGAGGCTTCTCTTGAGAAAATAGCATACGGTGGGTAAAGAAATTTCTGTTGGGAAATTGATAGAAAAACAAATAACTATGATGATATCCAAGGCAATGATCATACATAGGCATCGGGTCCAAGATTAGTAGACTGAAACGATTCTACATCTACTACTATTACTTGACACATCGACCGCCATCCAGTGCATCTAGTGTATTAATGATACGTCTCCAATGTATCTATAATTTATGAAGTATTCATGCCATGTTTACAAAAAATTTATATGGTTTTGGTATGATTTGATTAGAACTAACCCATACTGACGTTGTTTTCGACAGAACTACTGTGGCGTCGTTTTCTGTGCAGAAATAAAAGTTCTCGGAATGGGCTGAAAATTTACGGTGATTTTTTATAGACCAAAAGAGACCCCCAAAGAACTGGAGCTGGACCAGAAGAATTCCCGAGGAGTCCACAAGCCAGGGGCGCCCTACCCCCCAGGGCATGCCCTGAGGGCTTGTGGGCCCTTCGGGCACTCCCTTGACGTGAGACCGATGCCAAAAATTCTTATAAATACCCAAACCTCCGATAAGAACCCTAGATCGGAAGTTCCGCCGCCACAAGCCTCTGTATCCACGAAAAACCAATCGGGAGCCCGTTCCGGCACCCTGCCGGAGGGGGAAACCATCCCCGGAGGCCATCTTCATCATCCCGGCGGCCACCATGATGAGGATGGAGTATGGAACATAGTTTCTTGTAAATACAAGTTTCTTGCAAACTTTGTATAAACCCAAAAGCTTTGATTACATCATCAAAGTGTATGTTCCAATTCTAAGATGCTTGCTCTAGTCCATAGAAGGATCACTTGAGCTTGCATACCTTTTAGCATCCTTAGGATCAACAAAACCTTCTGGTTGTATCACATACAACCTTTCCTCACGGAAACCATCAAGGAAACTTTGTTTTGACATCCATCTGCCAAATTTCATAATTGAAAATGCAGCAACTGCTAACATAATTCCAACAGACTTTAACATCGCTATGAGTGAGAAAGTCTCATCATAGTCAACTCCTTGAACTTGTCGGAAACTTCTTTGTGACAAGTCAAGCTTCATAAATGGCGACATTACCATCAACGTCTGTCTTCTTCTTAAATATCCATTTATTCTCAATGCTTGCCGATCATCGGGAAAGTCCACCAAAGTCCATACTTTGTTATCTTACATGGATCCTATCTCGGATTTCATGGCTTCTGGCCATTTGTTGAAATCTGGGCCCACCATCGCTTCTCCATAGCTCATAGGTTCATCGTTGTCCAACAACATGACCTCTAAGATAGCGTAACCGTACCACTCAGAAGCTGTACGTACCCTTGTGGACCTGCGAGGTTCGACAGTAACTTGATCCAAAGCTTCATGATCATCATCATTAGCTTCCTCTTCAACTGATGTAGGTGCCACAGAAACATCTTTTTGTGTCGCGCTACTCTCTGGTTGAAGTAAAGGTTCAACAACCTCATCAAGTTCTATCTTCCTCCCACTCAATTCTATCGAGAGAAACTCTTTCTCGAGAAAGGACCCGTTCTTAGCGACAAACACTTTGCCCTCGGATCTGAGATAGAAGGTATACCCTATGAAGATGCATTTGTCCGCTTTGGGTTCAAGCTTTTTCGGCTGAAGCCTTTTGACATAAGCATCGCAGCCCCAAACCTTAAGAAATGACAACTTAGGTTTCTTGCCAAACCACAGTTCATACGGTGTCATCTCCACGGACTTAGATGGTGCCCTATTTAAAGTGAATGTAGTTGTCTCTAATGCATAACCCCAAAACGATAGTGGTAGATCGTCAAGAGACATCATAGAATGCACCATATCTAATAAGGTACGATTACGATGTTCGGACACACCATTATGCTATGGTGTTCCAGGTGGCCTCAACTGTGAAACAATTCCATATTGTCTTTAGTGATTGCCAAACTCATAACTCAGCTATTCTCCCCTTCGATCGGATCGTAGGAATTTAATATTCTTGTTATGATGATTCTCAACTTCACTCTGAAATTGCTTGAAATTTTCAAACATTTCAGACTTATGCTTTATTAAGTAAATATATCCATATCTACTCAAATCATCGGTGAAGGTGAGGAAATAACGATATCCACTACACACGTCAACACTCATCGGACCGCACACATCAGCATATATGATTTCCAACAAGTCACTTGCCTGTTCCATTGCCCGGAAGATGGGGTTTTAGTCATCTTGCCAATGAAGGCATGGTTCACATGTGTCAAGAGATTCAAAATCAAGTGACTCCAAAAGTCCATTAGCATGGAGTTTCTTCATGCGCTTCACACCAATATGACTTAAGCAGCAGTGCCACAAGTATGTGGTACTATCATTATTAATTTCATATCTTTTGGCATCAATATTATGAACATGTGTATCACTACGATCGAGATTCAATAAACCATTCACATTCACTACTGCAGGATGGTCCAAATGCGACACTACGATCAGAGACCCTTCGACGAAACAGTGTGCGATGCCATAATCGCAAACGGTGGTGTAAAACCGTCAAAAAAGGTGCAAAACATTTGCGATGACGGATGCATCAAACACGGTTCAAGTTTTAGTTGTGTGTGTGATGTAGGGCATAAGGTTCAGCTCAATTAACTATTTGGGATGAGGAGGAACAAAAGAAACGGGCAGCCAGATGAAGGCGTGTGCGATATACAACATACGGTTCACTAGGATGAACTGTGTGTGATTAGGCAACACAATGGAAACGGTTTAACTGAATAAGATGTGTGAGATACGCGGCAAACAGGTCCGTAATCAGAAATGTGTGCGAAGACCAATAATAACACACACGATTGCTGCTAATAAGCCGTGTGATTTTCTCTGTCTACAGTAGAATAACATGTGTGTGTGTATAACTGAAATAAACATCCAATTACATAAGTGATTATACAGATCATTCGCACACACCTCAATAAACAATTGCATGCATTCTAAAGTAGGAGAAACAATCGTCTACTCATCTACTTCTTGTGACGCTCCCGCCACTGCTATGTGGCTCGATCCCTCGTCCGGGTCAGGAAGAAGATAGTTCCTCATGTCAACGATTCGCCTTTACATCTCATAGCTTTTGTATGCGTCCATGGACGCGTAATTGACATGTTCATCCAGTCTCTCATGCCACACACTGTGCCAGGAGTTCTTGTCCTTATTGCTCTCATTCTTCATCTTCATGTAGTAGGGGTCGATGATGACCGAGGTGAGGTCAACCAGGGAGTTCAGTTTGTTGTTGTCGCTGCCCCAGACCTTGTAGTGGCGCTGGATGTTGACAAGATTCGAGCATTTCAAGCCCGAAACCTTGAGCGCTTTTAGATCGTTGGTAGTGTCCACCGCAGCGAAACTGTAGTCGGAGCTGTTGATAAACCTGGAGAAACGCTCGCAAGGCGTTGTGGCCAGGTGGTAGTGGTAGACGAGGACGTCATGTCACACGCACAACTGGGTGGCGGCAACTTTCTGATCATTCCCGGCATGACCCATGGTGTACTCGAGGTCGAAGCCGACCACTTGGTACTTGTCCTCGGCAAGGAACTGCTCCATAGTTTTGATGGAGCTCTCCACCGAGACCGGATCATTCATGTACACCACCGAGAGAGCCTTCCCCCTCATGTGGGTGTCCACAACGTGTTGATGGTGAACTGCCCGCCGTTGTCGTCGTCGGCCGCTGGGAGCGCCATTGGAGCCACGGGGAGCGCCATTGGAACCGATGGATCTCCTCTCTGTATGTGTCCTCGTGGGTGTGCTTATTGTGTCATGTGAGACGAGAGATGAAGGTAAATGGCCGCTAGAATAAAGGGGGCCCGACGGCGTGGATTCTTGGCACGTCCGCATGTAAGTTTTTGCAACGGGTAAATGCATTGTCGCGCCATGCCCAGCACAACCGCATGCACACGAACGTGCGTGATAGTGTGCCGGCCCCAATCACTGGCAGCGCGCATGGGGGGATGAGAGCAGAGCACCAGGAGGGACACGAGAGCAGCCCCAAACACTGGCAGCATGAATTTTTTTTGGAAGCAATAAGAGGCAATGTATATCGTTTCGTCCCCAAAGGTGGGACGTTCCCTACCGAAACCATCATGCTTGTTGTGAGAAGCTCTGGTTTGTGAGAAGCATATACCCAAACCTGACTCAAATGGGACAAAAAATTTACCACGGCATGTTGATGCTGCTCCATGATAGCATGCCAAGTTTCATGAATTTCAGATGAATTTTGGATTTACTAGAATATTAAAATAAAGTATCTCAATGTTTTGCCGGCAATTAATGGTGCCCTGGAGTTCAAAATTCAATCCCATTTCTTGCATGGGACCTAAGAATGCACCCAAGGACACATATTTTATTTTTCAACCAATTTATATGCACTAGAGCATGCGGAGGTAGTTCAAATTTGAATTATGCACATAAATGCATTGAAAACTCTATTAATGCATAAAAATGTCCAAGCAAACCCCGAAAAATAACAAAAATTGACACAACACTCCTGTTGTTCTATGTTGACACGAGAAAAAATTTGAAAGCAATAAGAGGCAATGGATATCGCTTCGTCCCCAAAGGTGGGACGTTCCCTACCGAAACCATCATGCTTGTTGTGAGAAGCTCTAGTTTCTGAGAAGCATATACCCAAACCTGCCCCAAATGGGACAAAAAGTTTGCCACGGTATGTTGATGCTGCTCCATGATAGCATGCCAAGTTTCATGAATTTCAGACGAGTTTTGGATTTACTAGAATTTAAAAATAAAGTATCTCAATGTTTTACTAGCAATCAACGATGCCCTGCTGTTTGAAATTCATTCCCATTTCTTGCATGGGACCTAAGCATTAACCCAAGGACACACATTTGATTTTTCAACCAATTTATATGCACTGGAGCATGTGCATGTAGTTCAAATTTGAATCATGCACATAAATGCATTGAAAACTCAGTTAATGCATAAAAATGTCCAAACAAACCCCGAAAAATCACAAAAATTGACACAACACTCCTGTTGTTCTATGTTGACACGAGAAAAAAAATTGAAAGCAATAAGAGGCAATGGATATCGTTTCATCCCCAAAGGTGGGACGTTCCCTACTGAAACCATCACGCTTGTTGTGAGAAGCTCTGGTTTGTGAGAAGCATATACCCAAACCTGCCCCAAATGGGACAAATTTTTTACCACGACATGTTGATGCCGCTCCATGATAGCATGCCAAGTTTCATGAATTTCAGACGAGTTTTGGATTTACTAGAATTTAAAAATAAAGTATCTCAACGTTTTGCCGGCAATCAACGGTGCCCTGGTGTTTGAAATTCCTTCCCATTTCTGGCATGGGACCTAAGCATGCACCCAAGGACACATACTTGAGTTTTCAACCAATTTATATGCACTGGAGCATGTGCATGTAGTTCAAATTTGAATTATGCACATAAATGCATTGAAAACTCACTTAATTCTTAAAAATGTCCAAACGAACCACGAAAAATCATAAAAACTGACACAACACTCCTATTTTTCTATGTTGACACGAGAATTTTTTTGGAAGAATAAGAGGCAATGGATATCATTTTGTCCCCAAAGGTGGGACGTTCCCTACCGAAACCATCATGCTTATTGTGAGAAGCTCTGGTTTGTGAGAAGCATATACCCAAACCTGCCCCAAATGGGACAAAAAATTTACCACGGCATGTTGATGCCACTCCATGATAGCATGCCAAGTTTCATGAATTTCAGACAAGTTTTGGATTTACTAGAATTTAAAAACCAGGCATCTCAATGTTTTGCTGGCAATCAACAGTGCGGAGGTGTTTGAAATTCATTCCCATTTCTTGCATGGGACCTAAGCATTAACCCAAGGACACACATTTGATTTTTCAACCAATTTATATGCACTGGAGCATGTGCATGTAGTTCAAATTTGAATTATGCACATAAATGCATTGTAAACTCAGTTAATGCATAAAAATGTCCGAACGAACCCCGAAAAATCACAAAAATTGACACAACACTCCTGTTGTTCTATGTTGACACGAGAAAAAATTTGAAAGCAATAAGAGGCAAGGATATCGTTTCATCCCCAAAGATGGGACGTTCCCTACTGAAACCATCACGCTTGTTGTGAGAAGCTCTGGTTTGTGAGAAGCATATACCCAAACCTGCCCCA
>NW_024111982.1:0-11005 GCF_003073215.2 Triticum urartu | reverse complement strand
GGCAGGAGAGAGAAGATACGTCTGTCCTATTAAGGAGGTGATAGCGAGCGAGCGAGGCAACCGGACTATAATGCTTTAGCACTTTCACTTAGCCATAGGAGTTTGACAGTGGGGCTACTAGATAGCCCCTGGTGGCTCCGCACTCTCCCGATCCGGGGTGCGTACATGCCTGGCCGGAAAACGGCCCTTCGTTAAGGCGGAGGAATTCTAACATTCCAACAGGTCATCGAGTGGTTGACCAGTCTCACGCTATATCATGACAGTCAGTTTTCGGCTTTCTCTACTGAGGTGCTCGTCCGGATGAACCAGGGCACAATCGCAGTAGTTCTCCTGGTGCTACCTTAGCCGGTAAAGCGGAACGTAAGGCACCAAAACACAGGAGCCGGGCAAACCCAACATTTGACCAAAGACAATGATTCGGAGCTGATGCATATAGGGCCAAACTCGCGACGCCGAACACTCCCTAAGGTATTCGGTCTTTGTGGTATAAACCGGGCCTAAATAATGGCCTTTGTAAGAAGCCCCTTGTGTCCAGGTACGTGCATTGTTCTGGCGTGGCCACATGCCAAGACGTCAGCATCCTTCTCAACGGTGGATATGTATCAACAAGAGACAGTAAAAAGGTTTACGCAGGGTCTTAATCTAAAAAGAATTCTTGGAGCGGGTCCCTGCTGCACGTCTGCGCCTGTGTCTCCGTTGTGCCGTATCCTGGACGGGTGTAGCACGATGATCGTCTGTAAAAGAGAGGAAGTTAAGTGAAAAAGTTGTCGTGCAAAAAGATAGTTTTTTAAAGAAACCATGTAATAATTCAAGATGAATAAGAAATTGCCACTTGTCTGCGCGCGTTGAGCCCCTTGTATTGACAAATAGGGGTGTGACCATTTATTCCGGTATAAGTCCGGCGCCGGACTTGATTAGTTTTGAGTCTTCGACCTATTGGATGCTTTCGCTTGTCCGGCGCCTTTAGTGTGCGGCTGCCAAGGCAGCCTCACTCTCTTCGGCGCGCAGAGATCGGCTTGATATTTCCGTGCACTGTGATATGCCACGTGGACCAGGGCATCTTGAGTGTGAGGGAGCGTAGTGTGGTATTGCATTAAATGCAAGCGAAAGCTTCGCGTCCGAGCAGTGCTTGATAGCCACTTTGAAACGGAGCGATGTGGAAAGTTAAATGCTCGCGACGGAAGTTATCGGGGGAGCCGAATATAACTTGTAGTAGGAGGGAGCCCGTACAACGAGCCCCTGGGCCTGGCGTTACTCCTTTAAAGGTAGTATTGCTATGGCGAATTTGTGTTGGGTCTAACCCCATCCCGCGGATTGTATCCTGATATATTAGGTTTAGGCTACTGCCGCCGTCCATCAAGACTCTTGTGAAGTGAGTATCCGCCAATTACTGGTCTAATACCAGGGCAGCCCATCCTGTGTGTCGGATACTTGCTGAGTAATCGCGATGGTCGAAAGTGATCGGTTGAGATGACCAGTGGCAGGACTTCGTGGTGACAGGCACTTGGGTATATTTTCCTGGGAGTGCCGCGTTGTTTTTTCCCTTGATTACGTGTAACACGTTTACTGTTTTGACTTCTGGTGGAAATTTCTTTTGTTCCCCCGTGTCTTGCTTGGGGGGCTCGTCCTCGTCTTCACTTGGTGTATCCCCCCCTTGTGTACGGCGTTAAGCTTGCCGGACTACTTGAAGACCCAACATTCTCTGTGGGTGTGATTAGCAGGTTTACCAGGGGTACTATGGATCTGACATACTTGGTCCAGAATTTTGTTGAGGCTGGACAATTCATCCCTGGTGCCTTTAGGGGGCGGCTTTTGTCCTGGCCGAAAGCTTTTGAATCCGGCATTTACTGCCATGCCCTTCGTGCCATCTTCTTTATTCCGGCGTTTGTTATTGCTGTTGCGCCATGATTTCCTGTTTCCATCTCTAACTTCAGATGTACTGGGGTCGCTGGTGCTGCATCTAGCTAGCCAGCTGCCCTCTCCCGCGCAAAAGCGGGTCATGAGGTTTGTTAATGGGGCCATCGTTCTCGGCTTATTTTGGCCGAGGTGTCTGGCGAGCCATTCGTCACGGACGCTATGCTTGAAAGCTGCTAAGGCTTCAGCGTCCGGACAGTCGACAATCTGGTTCTTTTTAGTAAGCAAACCTGTTCCAAAGCTTTCGGGCTGACTCTCCGGGTTGTTGAGTTATATGACTCAAACCGTCCGCATCCGGAGGTCGGACATAGGTCCCTTGAAAATTTGCCCTAAAGGCGTCTTCGAGCTCTTCCCAACTTCCAATGGAGCTTTTGGGGAGGCCTTTGAGCCAGTGACGAGCTGGCCCTTTGAGCTTGAGGGGTAGGTACTTGATGGCGTGGAGGTCATCTCCTCGAGCCATATGGATATGAAGGATGTAGTCCTCAATCCAGACCCCAGGGTCTGTTGTTTCGTCGTATGCCTCTATGTTTACGGGCTTGAATTCCGCTGGGAATTCGTGGTCCGGCACCTCATCGGTGAAACATAGGGGGTGTGCGGCACCCCTGTAGCTGGGTGTACCGCGTTGTTCGGATGTTTGTTGTGTTGCATTGTATGCTGGGGCGCGCTTGTGTGGTCCATAGATGGATCTGGTTGCGCCGTCCTTTGGGTGCGAGCCCTCGCATGGGTCGCGTGTTGTATTGTGAGCGGCGTTGTATGCCGCTCTGTGTTGGTAGAGGGGGCATCTATCCGACCAGGTGGCTGCTTTGATGTTTGGTTGTGGAGGTTCTGAGGCCTCCTCATCGAATTCGGGTAGCAGCTTCCGCTTTGGGTAGCTCTTGGAGGGGCGATTGTCGCCGTACCTTGCTGTAGTGCTGAGTATTTTACCCCATCTGAATTGGAGTGTGTCTTGTGTGGCCTTGAGCCTTTGCTTCTGCTTTTTCAGGCTCCTCGCGGTGGCAACAAGCCTTTTATGGGCAGTCTGCTACTCCGGTTGTCTGTCCGGCGTTATGTCGTCCGGACCATTATCCTTGATAGGATTTGTTTGTTCGGTTTCATTATCCGGATTATGGTTGTCCAGCAGCGGTTCACCCTGCTCCAGCGCTGGGTCTGTGTGATCGCTATTTCTGTCGAGGCGGGATTTGGGGCGGTGCTTGCGTCGCCGCTTTGACTGCTTTTCGAGGGAACAAGCCTTTGTTGCGTCCTTCCGCTCCTCGACGTCATCTTTTGGTGCGTCCACCATGTATACGTCATATGACGAGGTGGCGTTCCAGGGCCCAATAGGCGCTGGTTCCTCATCGTCTCCTTCATCGGCGTCCATACCGTCGATGTCTTCGGAGTCGAACTCGAGCATGTCGGTTAAATCGTCGACAGTGGCTACAAAGTGGGTGGTGGGTGGGCTTTGAATCTCTTCATCGTCTGCATCCCAATCTCGCTGACCGTAGTCTGGCCAGGGCTCTCCTGATAAAGAGAGAGACTTTAGTGATTTTATAATATCGCCAAAGGGCGAGTGCTGTAAGATGTCCGCAGCAATAAACTCCATGATCGACGCCCAATTGGATTCGATTGACAGAGGCGCGAATGGTTCGGAGTCCGGAGAGGAGTCCGACTCCTTGGAATCATGAGTCTCGCGGAGTGTGGGGCTGGTGTTCGGCTCAATCACCGTTAGGGTCGCAGCCCCCGAGGTGGCGTCCAACCGCCCATCCTCGATCTGCGTAGTTGGCTCCGAATTAGTGATTGGAGCTGACGCGGGTGCGACCTCCAAGGCACCGTTTGGCGGCAGAGCTAAATCATGCTCGTCGGGACAGTGCGGCGCACTCGGTAATGGCTCGAATCCGTTGAAGATCAAGTCCCCGCCGATGTCAGCCGTGTAGTTTAAACTTCTGAATCTGACCTGACGGCCAGGGGCGTACCTTTCGATCTTCTCCAGATGGCCAAGTGAATTGGCCCGTAGTGCGAAGCCGCCAAAGACGAAGATCTGTGCGGGGAGGAAGGTCTCACCCTGGACTGCATCGGTATTTATGATCGTAGGAGCCATCGAGCCTGACGGCGATGACACAGAGGAACTCTCAATGAAAGCACCAATGTCGGTGTCAAAACCGGCGGATCTCGGGTAGGGGGTCCCGAACTGTGCGTCTAGGCTGGATGGTAATAGGAGACAAGGGACACGAAGTTTTACCCAGGTTCGGGCCCTCTCGATGGAGGTAAAACCCTACGTCCTGCTTAATTAATATTGATGATATGGGTAGTACAAGAGTAGATCTACCACGAGATCGAGGAGGCTAAACCCTAGAAGCTAGCCTATGGTATGATTGTTGATGTGTATGTTGTCCTACGGACTAAAACCCTCCGGTTTATATAGACACCAGAGAGGGTTAGGGTTACACAAAGTCGGTTACAATGGTAGGAGATCTACATATCCGTATCGCCAAGCTTGCCTTCCACGCCAAGGAAAGTCCCTTCCGGACACGGGACGAAGTCTTCAATCTTGTATCTTCATAGTCCAGGAGTGCTGAAGGTATAGTCCGGCCATCCGGACACCCCCTAATCCAGGACTCCTCAGCCGTAATGGCCACCATGGCGTCATCACAGCTTAATTGATAGAACTATCGGTCTATCAGCTCCATGAATATGTCCGGATCTTCTTCGAGTCCGGGACCGAGGGCCCGGTCAGGGTCCTCTGGTTGTGGAGATGGGCTGTTGACCTCCCTTATGGCTTTTCGCAGTTCCTGCCGCAAAATGGTAAGGTGAGTACCTACGACAAAGAGTGCGGGAAGAATGGGAGTAAGGGGATATAAATCACCCAGCTTGGAGGGTTGTACATGGAGAATCCATCCCGTGGCTTGATGCGGATGAACTCCTCTTCCTCTCCCTTGAACAACTCGGACAGAATTTTTGCTAAAGCAGCAGCGTTGTCCGGACCCTTCCGCCCACAACGGGTGGCATCATCCTCCCCAGTTAAAACACCACAGGGGATGCCCTCGATATTGAAGTCGCTGCACTCCCCGCATTATGCATATTGACATAACCTCAATTACTGTCAATCCTGATTGGGCCAGCGCTTTAATCCGGTTCATCAGGTAAAGGACTTCTCCGTTGTCTTCCTCCTAGGGGCTCCGTGGGCGCCAACTTCGGCGTTTCTTCAGAGGAGCATTGTTGAACTCAGGAAGACCCCGCCGAACAGGGTCCGGAAGGGGGACGTCCTCCATATAAAACCATTCCGAAGGCCATTCTTCGGACATCTTCTTCGGAGTACCGGACAGGTATCCGGTTTCAGCAAAGCGCCATATTTCGGCTCCGCCCACTTGATAAAGTGACCCCTTCTGTGTGCGGGGGACGAGGCAAAATAACCTTCTCCACAGCTTGAAATGAGCCTCACAGCCCAGGAATAACTCGCAAAGGGCAACATAGCCGGCGATGTGTAATATGGAAGCAGGGGTAAAATTATGCAGTTGGAGGCCGTAAAACTCCAGGAGCCCGCAGAGGAACGGATGAATTGGAAATCCGAGTCCCCTTATTAAATAAGGAACAAGGCATACCCGCTCCCCTGTAGAGGGACTGGGGAAGCTCTCCGCTTGCTCCCTGCCATTGTAGGTGGCGAGCCCGGCTCGGACGGGAACCATATACGCTAGAGGGAGAAATCCCTTAGTCTGCAGTTTGACTAACCGACTGTGTGGGACTGAACACCTCTCCCAATCACCGGGCTTAGGGCTAGGGGGGGAAGGAGGAGCTGCGGAGGTCGGCCGTGTTGGAGTGGATTTTTCCGAAGCGCGCTCCGATGGATTCTCGCTGGGGGAGGATGATATGGATTGGATCTAAGAATCCCCATCCCTTTAATAGACAATTTATTTATCTGGCTAGGGGGCGAATGTAAAAACGCCCTGGCGCCTTGTATTCATTCGACGCGTGGGAGATAGCCCTTATTGGGCGCAGAAGCCAAGAGGTCCAACATTTTGGTGCCGGACACTACTTGACAAACATTCAAAATTTGGAGAAGAACCCGCCTTGCAATGCCGAAGACAATACTGCGTGTCGGACTTGACGTCATTGAAGCCTGTTCGGGGGCTACTAAGGGAGTCCTGGATTAGGGGGTCTCCGGACAGCCGGACTATTGGACTATGAAGATACAAGATTGAAGACTTCGTCTCGTGTCCGGATGGGACTCTACTTGGCGTGGAAGGCAAGCTAGGCAATACGGATATGTATATCCTCCTTTGTAACCGACCTTGTGTAACCCTAGCCCCCTCCGGTGTCTATATAAACCGGAGGGTTTTAGTCCGTAGGACAACATACAATCATACCATAGGCTAGCTTCTAGGGTTTAGCCTCTCTGATCTCGTGGTAGATCAACTCTTGTACTACTCATATTATCAAGAATAATCAAGCAGGACGTAGGGTTTTACCTCCATCAAGAGGGCCCGAACCTGGGTAAAACATCGTGTCCCCTGCCTCCTGTTACCATCCGCTAGACGCACAGTTCGGGACCCCCTACCCGAGATCCGCCGGTTTTGACACCGACAAGCTCGACATCTAGCAATGAGTGTGTGTGAACATAAATGTAATGTCGGTGAGAAATACGTACTCCCCCAAGCTTAGGCTTTTGGCCTAAGTTGGTCTATGGCCACGGCTGGCCTGGCTGATATCCATAATAATAGTTGGGGTCGTACTGTGATGCAGCGGCTATCGCCTCCTGAGCTGCAGTATGGCGACGAGCGGCCTCCGCTCTCCTCTCGTACTCATCTGCCTCCTCTCTGGTAATAGAATATCCTCCTCTTGCCTGATAATCAAAGAAAGCAGGAGCAGGGAGAGTTATATGGACAGCATGGCATCTGTTAAAGATTTGTCGATACTGGAGAGGTGATTCGTTCCTCTCGACAAAATGGTGGTGAACCATAGCATTAAAATCTAGATAGGCAGGAGGTAATTCAATATCATCTTCACGTACATCTATACCAAGAAAATTAGTTGAGCGGGTTGCATAAATTCCTCCAAAGAAATCTCCATTATATCTATTATGATGCAACCTACGAGCTACTATGGCTCCCAAATGATAAGATTGGTCTCCTAACACAGCACTCCTGAGAATGCTAAGGTCAGGGACACACATGTGACATGCTTCATCCTTAGCATTTATGCACCTACCTATGAACAGAGCAAAATAATGTATAGCAGGAAGGTGAATTCTCCCTATGGTAGCTTGCGTTATATCTCTAGATTCCCCTACAGTTATATAGCAAGAAAATTCTAAATTCAGATTTAGGGGATCCCTAACACTACCCATGTGGAAGTTTGCATGCGTGGTAAAATCTCTAAGTCATGGTATAGATTTATCATTAAAGATCAAACATGACTGAAGGAGAATTACACGAAGATGAATACTCAAACCTCCTCACAAAAGAGCTTGTGAGATCATGATACTGGGGGCATTTGTCTGCCTCAAAGTCCTCAAGACCGGCATTACGCAAATATGCGTTAAATTCTTCTTTAATTCCCGCTCGATCCATACAATTTTCAGAAGGCCACTCACAAGGACGCACTGGAGCGTCTCTTGGAGGCTCTTCATCAGCATCACGCATTGCAAGCCTGGGTCCTTGCTTCCTTGAGGAACCACCTTGGAACATTTTCCTAAGCATATTTCTTCCTCTGAAAAATTCTGAATTTTTTTAGTAACTTCAAAATAAAAGTAAAGCAAACTCAATAATATTGATAGCAACTACTCCTACAAGTGCCTAGGGCCTATATCATGCATCAAAACTACTTTTGACCATATAAATTTGACATGCAAGCTCAAGAACAGGGTCACCTAAGCAGCAAAAATTTGCAATGAATAAAGCACTAGAACAAAAACTAATTGGACCAATGGAGGAGTCACATACCAAGGAACAATCTCCCCAAGCAGTTTTGTGAGAGGTGCTTTGAGCAAGGAGATCGAAAATGGCAGCAAAGAGGGCTGGAACTCGTGCTTGAGTTGGTTTTTCGTGTTTGTGGGAGGAAGAAGAAGAGGATGGGTGCAGGAATAAGTGGAGGAGGGCCACCATGGGCAGACGAGGCAGGGGGCGCGCCCTAGGGGGTGGGCGCGCCCTCCACCCTCGTGGCAAGGTGGTTGGCCCCCCTGGTGTGTTCTTTGTTCCATAAATCTTCAAATATTCTAGAAAAAAATCATATTTAATTTCTAGGGCATTTGGAGAACTTTTATTTTCGAGGTATTTTTATATTGCACGGATAATCAGATAACAGACAGAAAATTATTTATTTTTACTTTAGTTCAACTAAATAACAGAAAGTATAGAGAGGGTACAGAAGGTTGTGCTTCTAGTTTCATCCATCTCATGCTCATCAAAAGGAATCCACTAACAAGGTTGATCAAGTCTTGTAACAAACTCATTCCGATTAACATGAAACCGGAGAAATTTCGAATAACACTAGGTTACCTCAACGGGGATATGCACATCCCCAATAATAAGTATATCATATTTCTTCTTGACAGTAGGAAGAGGAAATTCAAAACCTCCAAATATAATCGATGGAATTTTTCCGATAGAATTGATACTATGAACTTGAGGTTGTTTCCTCAGAAAGTGTACCGTATGCTCATTACCATTAACATGAAAAGTGACATTGCCTTTGTTGCAATCAATAACAGCCCCTGCAGTATTAAGAAAAGGTCTTCCAAGAATAATAGACATACTATCGTCCTCGGGAATATCAAGAATAACAAAGTCCGTTAAAATAGTAACGTTTGCAATCACAACAGGCACATCCTCACAAATACCGATAGGTATAGCAGTTGATTTATCAGCCATTTGCAAAGATATTTCAGTAGGTGTCAACTTATTCAAATCAAGTCTATGATATAAAGAGAGAGGCATAACACTAACACCGGCTCCAAGATCACATAAAGCAGTTTTAACATAGTTTCTTTTAATGGAGCATGGTATAGTGGGTACTCCTAGATCTCCAAGTTTCTTTGGTATTCCACCCTTAAAAGTATAATTAGCAAGCATGGTGGAAATTTCAGCTTCCGGTATCTTTCTTTTATTAGTAATATCTTTCATGTACTTAGCATAAGGATTGGTTTTAGCATATCAGTTAATCGCATACGCAAAAAGATAGGTCTAATCATTTCAGCAAAGCGCTCAAAATCCTCATCATCCTTTTTCTTGGATGGTTTGGGAGGAAAAGGCATGGGTTTCTGAACCCAAGGCTCTCTTTCTTTACCATGTTTCCTAGCAACAAAATCTTTCTTATCATAACGTTGATTCTTTGATTGTGGGTTATCAAGATCAACAGCAGGTTCAATTTCTACATCATTATCATTACTAGGTTGAGCATCATCATGAACATTCATTATTAACATTATCACTAGGTTCATGTTCATTGCCAGATTGTGTTTCAGCATCAGACATAGAGATATCATTTGGATTATCAGGTGGTTCAGCAATAGGTTCACTAGAAGTTTGCACAGTTCTATCATTTTTCTTTTTCTTCTTTTAGAAGAACTAGGTGCATCAATATTATTTCTCTGAGAATCTTGCTCAATTCTCTTAGGGTGGCCTTCAGGATACAAAGGTTCCTGAGTCATTCTACCAGTTCTAGTAGCCACTCTAACATCATTATCATTATCTTTACTATTCAATTCATTGAGCAAATCATTTTGAGCTTTAAGTACTTGTTCTACTTGAGTGGTAACCATAGAAGCATGTTTACTAATAAGTTTAAGTTCACCTTTAACATTAGCCATATAATCACCCAAGTGTTCAAGCATATTTGAATTGTATTTCAATTGTCTACCAAAATAAGCATTAAAATCTTCTTTGCTTAGCCATAAATTTATCAAACTCATCTAAGCATGGGCTAGCAATTTTAGTAAATGGGATTACAACTTTATCATATCTATAGAGAGAATTTACCTTTACTACCTGTGTCGGGTTATCAAGCCTGGAGGTTTCTTCAATAAGTAAAGGATTAAGATCATATGTTTCTTCGACAGGCGGTAAATTAAGACCATGTATTTCTTCAATAGGAGGTAAATTCTTAACATCTTCAGCTTTAATACCTTTTTCTTTCATAGATTTCTTTGCCTCTTGCATATCTTCAGGACTGAGAAATAGAATACCCCTCTTCTTTAGGAATAGGATCATTAATTGGAGCAGGAGCTGGCTCAGGGCTGGCTCGGGAGGTGCCCAATTATTTTCATTTGTCAACATATTATTCAATAAGATTTCAGCTTCATCCGGTGTTCTTTCCCTGAAAAGAGAACCAGCACAACTATCCAGGTAATCTCTGGAAGCATCGGTTAGTCCATTATAAAAGATATCAAGTATTTCATTTTTCTTAAGAGGATGATCAGGCAAAGCATTAAGTAACTTGAGAAGCCTCCCCCAAGCTTGTGGGAGACTCTCTTCTTTAATTTGCACAAAGTTGTATATTTCCTTTAAAGCAGCTTGTTTCTTATGAGCAGGGAAATATTTAGCAGAGAAGTAGTAAATCATATCCTGGGGACTACGCACACAACCAGGATCAAGAGAATTAAACCATATCTTAGCATCACCCTTTAATGAGAATGGAAATATTTTAAGGATATAAAAGTAGCGAGTTCTCTCATTTTTAGTGAACAGGGTGGCTATATCATTCAGTTTAGTAAGATGTGCCACAACAGTTTCAGATTCATAACCATGAAAAGGATCAGATTCAACCAAAGTAATTATATCAGGATCAACAGAGAATTCATAATCCTTATTAGTAACAAAGATAGGTGAAGTAGCAAAAGCAAGGTCAGGTTTCATTCTAGCATTTAGAGATTGCTTACTCCATTTAGCTTTTTTTAAGTTCAGTTCTATTTCTACAAGCTAAAATAGCAAAAGAAGCTTCTTGATCAAATAAATAACCCTCAGGAATAACAAGTGATTCTTCATCATCACTTTCATCAGTATCATCAGATTCCATATTTTCAATTTCTCTAGCCCTAGCAAGTTGTTCATCGAGAAAATCACTAAGTGGCATAGTAGTATCAGGCATAGAGGTAATTTCATCATAAGTATCATGCATAGCAGAA
>NW_024111981.1:0-11342 GCF_003073215.2 Triticum urartu | reverse complement strand
GAGCCGCCACTAGGCACACAGAGAGGTCAGCACGCCGGTCTAAACCTAAGCGCACAGGGGTCTGGGCCCATCGCCCTTAGCACACCTGCACGTTGCGAACGCGGCCGGAAGCAGAACTAGCCCCCTTAATACAAGAGCAGGCTTACGTTCCAATCCGGCGCGCGCCACTCAGTCGCTGACGTCACGAAGGCTTCGGCTGATACCACGACGCCGGGATACCCATAACTACTCCCGCGTAGATGGTTAGTGTGTATAGACCAAATGGCCAAACTCAGATCAAATACCCAGATCTCGTTAAGCGTGTTAAGTATCCGCGAACGCCGACCAGGGCCAGGCCCACCTCTCTCCTAGGTGGTCGGAACCTGCCCTGTCGCTCCGCCTCAAAGATCCACTCGCGGGTGCTCCTACGAGCCGACCCGTCTTTAATCACCACATGTATCATGTATAAAGTAAATAGTATATACCCGTGATCACCTCCCGAGTGATCACGGCCCAGTAGTATAGCATGGCAGACGGACCAGAGTTTAGGGCCACTGATGGAAAACTAGCATCCTATACTAAACCGTCGGATCACTAGTAGCAAGGACAGGCTATGCATCAGGATAGGAATAACGGAAAGCAGTAACATGCTACACTACTCTAATGCAAGCAGTATAGAGAAGAGTAGGCGATATCTGGTGATCAAGGGGGGGCTTGCCTGGTTGCTCTGGCAAGAGAGAGGTCATCTTCGATGTAGTCGAACACACGGACATCGGCAACGGTCTCAGAGTCTACCGGAAAGAAGTAACGGAGGGGGAACATAATAAATAACAGAGCAATCAAAGTATGACATGGCAAGGCGCGATGCTAGAGGTGACTTAACGCGGTAGTAAGTGATACTGGTGAAGGGGGGCAAACATCCGGGAAAGTATTCCCGGTGTTTCGCGTTTTCGGACAGATTAAACAGAAGGGTAAAGTTGCGTGTTTGCTATGCTAGGGATGTGTGACTGACGAACGAGCTACGTATCCAGATTCGTCTTGTCGTTCTGAGCAACTTTCATGTACAAAGTTTTTCCATACAAGCTATGATTTATTTTATATTAATTTTCAAAGGTTTATTCAATTTATGGATTTATTTATATTCCAAATTTAACTAGTAATACTTTTGCCACATAATGCAGTGCTAGCCACAGTGTATGACGGGTGGGGTCAGGGTCAAAGTCAATAGTCCAGTTAGCAGTTGACTAGGTCAACGTTGACTGGTCAAACTGGCTGGTGGGACCCGGCGGTCATAGAGACAGGGGAAATCAACAATTTAATTAATTTAACAGATTAAGTGGAGGGCCACATGTCATTGACATAGATATTTTTAAACAGGCTTTTAAATGAAATGGGTCCACATGTCATTTTCAGTTACTCAACTAAACAGTTTTATTAGGTTCTAATTAGGTGGTTAAGGGAATGGTTAATCCGGGTGGGCCCACACGTTAGTGGGTCAACCCATTGCCAGACGTGTGTGCGTGTGTGCGTGCCCGACGGCGAGTTCAGTGAACGGCGGCGCCGTGTGAAG
Source organism: Triticum urartu (assembly GCF_003073215.2). NCBI lineage: Eukaryota > Viridiplantae > Streptophyta > Magnoliopsida > Poales > Poaceae > Triticum > Triticum urartu. The sequence goes on along the minus strand of NW_024111981.1, from coordinate 9,793 downwards.
CCAATGGCTCTGGCGACCAAAAGGGGCAGCCCCGGGTGCCAAACGGATAAGCGTGAGGCGTCGCGTCGAGAGGTGCCTTTGTCTGAAGCTAGGGGCGGCCGAAACAGCGCCGGGGGCAATGGAAGGCGGCGACTACGGCGGAGCTAGCGACAACCGGCACTGGAGGGCACGGGGAGGAGAGGGAAAAGGCCGTGGAGGGCCGGAGGCTCACAGCGGAAGCGGCAAGGGTGCTCGATGGAGCCGGAGGATGTTGGGGCCGAGCGGATCGACGACGAGGTTAGCGGCTGCGGCCGACGGTGTCGGAGGAGGGGGCGCCAGTCGACGAGGGGACTCCGGCGAGGGGAGCAAGGCGAGGGAGGCCGGATCTGTGACGGGGCCTCCGGGATCCGGCGAGGAGGCGGCTTGGGCGAGCGGGACCCGGTGGAGGGGCGCCCTGCAGCCACGGCGAACGCCATGGCCGCAAGGAGGAGGGCTCTGGTGTGAGCTCCTCTGCTCGTCGCGGGTGCAGGCTTGTTGGCTATTGCGGTCACGCTGGCCGGAAGCTTGACGAGGAGGCTCGGGCGCGCTTGGAGACGAACGGAAGGTGGAGGAGAAGACCAGGGGCGGTGGTTGCCTTGCCGGCGAACAACAGCTGTGACCCGCCAGGGGAGAGGTGCGGGGAAGCGGGGGGAGAGGAGAGATTGCGAGGGGGGGTATGAGGCGCCTCGCCTCTGGTCTAGGTGTGTGGCGGCGCGAGGGAGATGGAGAGGGATCGAGCGAGAGGAGTGGGGGTCGAGTGGGTAAGGCTGGCTGCGGGCTAGGTTAAGGAGGGGAGCCGGGCTGGGCCTAGTTGTTTGTTAGATGGGCCAAGAGCCCAGTAGATTAGTTTAGTTTAGTTTTTTTTTGTTTTGAAATATATTTACTATTTTCGTTAATCCTATATTGCATTATATTTTAAGTCTAAATGGCCTTTGTTAAATGAGAGACTTGTCATAAAAGTACTTTGCAATATTATGGGGTTGTCCGCTAGCTTGGGGGCAATTGAAAAAAAATGTCTAGCCTTTTGTTAATTCTCGAAAAAGCCAAAACTAGAGCTATTGGCCCTGTTTTATTTAGGTTAGGAGCATCTACTTACTTCCACAGACTTTTGTTCTTATATGACAATTAGTTAGTGAATTTTTGCAACCCTGCGAACATTTTTGTTTTATCATTTGAAGAAATAATAATTTGACTTCATTTTAAAAATTGAATTTGAATTCGGTTTGGATCAAAGTGAGGTTTAGAAAGTTAATCGCGATGACATGGCACCATTTGTGTGTGGTTACTGTAGCTTAACTACCGGGGTGTTACAAATCTCCTCCACTACAAGAAATCTCGTCCCGAGATTTAAGAGGGGAGTAAGGGGGGAGAATAGGTTACGAAATTATAGCGATTCTTCTCGGTCTTAGTTGCTCTTCACGAAGAGGTAGATCCATAACGCTGATGTCTTCATACTTCAGCTTGAGGTCATCATGATGACGCCGTCATCTTTTTTTCGGGAACTCCATCGTACTTACGAAAAGGATAAGGAGGTAGCTCTACAACGATAGAATGTTATAAAGGAAAATCAACTAGGGGGTATCCCAAGAATGAACATAGGAGTATCTCTCGAGTCAAACAAATGAAACACCTCGAGAGCAAATAAAGAAGGTACCATAAAAAGTTTCAAGCGGATAGACAATCGTCGTTGCCTGAAACATCGCGTAAAAGGGGTTCAGAGCAATAAGAATTAGTTTTGAGTCTGATACCAAAATTGACGATTTCTTGGAAGGTGGCTCGTGTATTACCTACGAGGACACGCGCGAGGAGTATCTTTGGGAACAAGGGGTGTACAGGAGAGTCAGGTTTCGATCCTGTGGAGTTGTGGGTTATGGGCCCACCATGTGGGTTAAAAGTAACAAGAGCGGTGACATCTTGCACGGTTATGATAGCAAGGCACATCAGATAATAACCTGTCAGTTATGTCGGCAACAACATCGGTACCAAGGTTGAGGGATGAAGAGAACGATTTTCCTGCTCGTTGAAACGAGGCGGACCAATAGGCAAAGTTCTTGTCCATCGGTGGCAACCGAAATGTCATCAACAATAGTAACAGGGTCTTGCTGACATAATCGTACAATGAGGTGTTTACATAAGCAGGAGAATATTACTGCTTAGATCATATAGATCACAAGAAAGGTTAAAACAAACAATGGAGAGAAAAATATGATTATCCAATTAAACAGAACATGGAAAGGAAAATGTGTTTAAACACATATTTCAAGGGTATATCCTTCCCAAGGATAACTCAAAGCACGATATCCATGACAGGATATAATGTAGAAAACTCTTTAGGTAAGGGGAGAGAAATTTCAGGACATTCCCATACAGCGGTGTTTGGATCATTGAGCAGGAAACATTTAACATTAGGCTTTAAATGTTCTTGTTGAAAATTGGAGTAACATAGACATGCTTCGAGATAGCATTGACATGGTCAACAGGTGAAGATCATACTCTGGAGACACAAAGGATCCATCAGGAATAACTTGAAGAATAGGTCTTACAATTTCCTCATGGAAGAAGGGATAACCTTCCTGAAAAGGAATCTATAACAACAAGTCCTCCGGCCAGGTGTGATAGGCATGACCCCACCTTACCGATATATCAGGACCAATGTAATAACTCTTGGAAATATGTTCCAACCATCATATCTGACCGAGATTTAGATCTGATCGGTGTTAGGAAACCTCAGACTCAAGATGCCTGAGAAGAAAAGGTGCAAGACAAATTGACGAGACGACATTGTAAGATTCTCGGGAATTGAACTGTGGAAGCAAGTTCCGAATCATGAGTTCATTATTAAATCAAGGATAGAATGAGGAGGTGGCTGATGGAATCAGCGACAATTCATCGAGATTAACAAAAGATGGATTTCCACAATTAAGTGAACAAGGAGATAACATTTGTCAGGTCAAATGATATAAGGAAGTATGCTCACGGAAAACATACACAATTAAACATTGGTTGATAGGTGGGCCCAAAATATGGGTTGGGTTGCACGACCAATGTCAGAATGGTGATTCATAATCAATAGTCTAAGAACGAACGGCCGACCATTAACTTCAAAGCAATAGGGTTGCTAGAAGTGCAGAATCCAAACAACACCGTTCACTTGTTGGTACCCCGGTGGTACAACACGAGGACCAAGAAAGAATGGTGATGGTGAGAAGTATCACGATACCAAGAACAAGAGATGGTGAAGGCGAGAGCCAGAAGCTGCACATATACAAACCACAATGTCTAAGATTAGTCTGATAGTAGAGTTGCCTGTGAGCATATTTCACTCATACAAATCATTTGATCTGACAAATGCATGGACCTCTATGATATCACTGATAGGTGAATTGATCAATCATATTTCGCTTAGGTAATACTGGGGAAGACCAAGATGCGTCGTTGATAGCAAGTACGCACAGCCCACCTCAATCGATGTCATATCGTCTTGATTAATAATGAGTCATGATATCAGAGAAACTACAACAAGCTGTTGTGTGCCAGTGCAAGCGGATATGGCACATATTCACGAAGAATCTGACGGATATGTCGTGATCGTCTCGAAATTTTACACAAATCAATTCGAGGACTAAGGTAGGGCTCAATACTGTCTCATACACTTGGATATCTTCTCAAGAGTTCATCTTGAGTTCTGAGGAACGAGGATCCGAGAGAAGATGTTGATAGATGATCACAAAAGATACATACGTCTTTGTAGAGTTGAGAGGGCGTCCTATGGAGATGCAATATGCTAGTCGACTAGAGACATCAATAGCGAAGGGAATTGGGGAATCAAGAAAGGTTCGGTAGATGTATAGGGACCATTAAAGATAGAATGTCAATTCTAACCATGAACTTGAGAGTAGGTGAACTCTCGAAGACTTAGACAATTATGAGTGGTAGATAAGGTCTGTTGACTGTAAGGATTAGTAGCAACTGTCCCTGAGGAAAATTTAAGACGGATGAGTGTCCTCGAAGTATTCAGGCATCGAGATAGAACAATCTTTTGTGTTCCAAGTAGATCTTCACCATGGTTCGAGCCATGTCAGCGGATCAGATGACGAGCATGGTTAGTGCTCAACTCACCAGGAGAATGACACTTTATCGAAGTCAAAACACTATTAGTAAAGCACTTATGATAGATTACTAAATGAGATATGTGTAACTCGTATGTGCTGGGGAAATCATATCGCACTTTGTGTGTCCTTTGAGGGGTTTAACAACTGAGAACCGTTTGGAATCAAATGGCATCGAGAGAATAGTAGTTGGAGGAAGGAATCTGAAAGTAATCTCTACTACATCGCTCATCGCTTATCTATACACAGTGGTACCTTCTAACATTATATCCTCTGTAGATATCCGAGAGGTGGGTAATTACGCGATGCGCGCGAGAATTGAGACAGCTAGAGTGTGAAGGACTAGGTGTAACCTTGTCTGCACTGAAGTACAAGGTATTGGTTAATTACTAAGACAGCAGAAACTGGTACCTTCCTTCTCAATAGAGTGCTAGTATGGTTAATACGCATGTATAGAGTCAATTGGCCATCGTACTTCATCTAGAGTATTGAATTTATGTAATTCACTTTCTATCGTAGAGGAAAGTCTAAATTATAGAATTCTATAGAGAGAATGACTTATTAATCTCGCATAGCATATGCTACATACCGCACTGTCGCATTGTGGATCAGAACACTGACAGCAATGACCACGGTCGTATACCTCCACTTGCTTGCTGACATGCGGATAACCTTATTGGTACCATCCCTTTTCGATAGGCGAGATGTTTGGGAGCGCGCTGCAAGGTTCACGTGACCTCGCAGCGTCCAGACACGGTATAGAGCCAGAAAAACTCGCCGATAATCTCTCCGAGGATCACCACACAATCTACAGGAAGAACATAAAGGTTCCAATCCAGGTCAGCGGAGGTGTAAGCCGGCAGATAACCTAAGACGAGAGCCTCAGCTTGAGAGTAATATTGACTCTATGCTCTAATCCATAAAGCGTGCAGGATTCACCCCGCTCTTGGTTCTCTTAACCACACAATAACGCCAACCCACAGGAAAGAAACCTGACTCTCCTATCACACTCCCACGCATCCCTCGCGCCGTCACGCAGGTAATACGAGGCCCACTCAAGAATCCGTCACACTCGGTAATCAGACACACAACTAATTTTCGCGTGCCAGACAAATCTAGGGAAGACACTTTCACGGAGTATTAGGCACGAACATATACCACAAGCTTTGAGAGTAAATATTACCAGCTCGAAAGCAGAGCATGGTTGGCAAAAGGAGAGGATACAAATTACCAAAGGCATTATGTATCGGAGAAAGAACTCACAAGGTGATTAATTATGAAGGACATTGTCGGATAATAATCCAACAGTGGATATGGTGATCCACAATGGAGCTGATGTGAGTATCGATACCCAATCAGAGGAAGAAAGAATGCAAATGCATCGTTTTACAGAACATCTGAATAATTCAACGTTTAAATAACAAAGGAATTATGATTTTCAAATCAAGGGATCAGGAGCAAACGCTCTGATCAAGGACGGACAAGTTGAATAGACTTAGGGGTACAATCGATGGCAATCTGATTGGCCGAGGACCAGCTCACGTTTTAAATGACATCTGAGCTGGAAGGATGAATTCTATGATCTGAGTGAGGATTGCGAGCATTCGCAACATATTGAGTCAATGGACTCAAAATGATATTGACAAAGGTTGCCAATAAGATTACTATACTTATGGGATTAACCATAATGCAAGCAAGCAAGAATTTCAGGAGCAATAGGTTGCTCAGGATTTTCGGAAGACCGAATGGTATTTCGAAGAATTTTGTGAACTGCATGAATATCTGGGGATGAGCGGATACTCGATAAATGCGAGTAATTATCCGTAGTGGTATGCATGTGGCAAAGAACTGCAAGGAGTAGGCACAAAGTATTCTCGGGGTATCTTATAATAACAAGATCGACTGGGAATAAAAGTAAGCACGACAGGTGTAAGTATTTATCCATAGGGATATTTCGGTGGAAGGGAATTGCAAAAGCAACGGGCACAAGGTCTCGAGAGAATATCGGAGAGTATCTCTGAAAATTTTCTGGTGCAGCCGGCGATCATCTGGAGAGCTGAAGGGGCTACTATCCGGGAGAAAGCATTCTCGAGAACCTAAAGTTGATTTCTCTAGTACAATCGTTTAACTCCGAATAGAAGAGAGTTCAGAATCTACAATCTCCCGAGACGTAAGATGATGTCATGGTAAGGGAGAGGAGATTTGGTGAATAACACCCCGGTAGTTAAGCTACAGTAACCACACACAAATGGTGCCATGTCATCGCGATTAACTTTCTAAACCTCACTTTGATCCAAACCGAATTCAAATTCAATTTTTAAAATGAAGTCAAATTATTATTTCTTCAAATGATAAAACAAAAATGTTCGCAGGGTTGCAAAAATTCACTAACTAATTGTCATATAAGAACAAAAGTCTGTGGAAGTAAGTAGATGCTCCTAACCTAAATAAAACAGGGCCAATAGCTCTAGTTTTGGCTTTTTCGAGAATTAACAAAAGGCTAGACATTTTTTTTTCAATTGCCCCCAAGCCTAGCGGACAACCCCATAATATTGCAAAGTACTTTTATGACAAGTCTCTCATTTAACAAAGGCCATTTAGACTTAAAATATAATGCAATATAGGATTAACGAAAATAGTAAATATATTTCAAAAAAAAAAAAAAACTAAACTATAACTAACTATGGGCAGACTTCAGGCGACGTGCACGGGACCAGATCTCATCACTATAGAGCGACACATCTAAACTCTCAACAAACAGAACAATAGAGAGCTCCACATAGCAAGGCCACCTCGCAGTCCCTACTTAATAGCCGCAGCCATGCACTTCACCACACACGCCATGCGGCACCCGCCATCTCCTCTCTGGCCGAATGCCCGTCTCCTCTCCCTCCGCCTCGACGAGAACAAGACGCATCGAGATCAAGTGCGAGCCGCACCGTCATCCGCACGCTTCCAGCGCCTCCAAGAAAGGCAATCCATACTCATTCCCTGAGTACAACGCCATAAGTCTAAACAAGTTTGCCTTAAGACAGCGCTACGCAACAAACTGGGCATCCCACCTCCTCCCTGCGGTCACAGCTGTTGTTCCAGCCAGTCGAGAGGAAGAGCGAGGACACACTGCCCATCCGCCTGCTGCTCCTTGGCTCGACCTTCCACCTTCCGGTTCGTTCCCTCACAAAGCTAGCGCTCGAGCCCTCTGTGCGACAGGTCCTTCCCAGCACCGCGGCAAGCGTCAGTCGGTAGGACCAGCCCATCATCACGCGAGGAGAAGTACCTGGCATCACGGAGTCGTCGTCGTCGCTAGACGACAGGAGGGTAGGCGTCTGTCGCTACCTGGGACCCATAACAACAGATCTGGCTTGCGACAACCAGGTAAGGCACAGGTCCATAGTCACCGTTGTGCGGGAGAGGCAGGAAGGTAGAATAGGCCCAACCGTGAGTACGTCACATTGGACTCCAGCAAAGTAAGTCGCCGAAGCAAGGAGCCTGACAACTACATTGTACGCTGCATTGCTCATTCCAACCCCGGGTATATACAGGCTATCTCAGCTCTAGGCTGTGGACCTGGAACACTGCAGAAAGCGGAAATAAGAGGGCGGAGAGCTTAGTCCTTTCGAGGCGCCTCCACTAATCCGGGCGGCCTGGTCTGGAACAGCCGTCCCGTGCTGTGCAGCATTGTGATGAGTGGAGATGGGACATTCCGGCAGAGTCCTTCCAAGTCAGCATCCCGACGGATCGCGCTGCCATAGCATCCAACTCCCTACGAGCTGTAGGTCCTCCCTCTCCCTCGGCTCGGGCCCTGCTCGTAGAGAGCGACCCCACCCCGGATTTCGTATCTGCGAGCTTGGAAGGGTGTGTTTTTCACTGACCTGTAACGTCATCCCGCGCTTCTTCTCACGATGTCATAAGAGTCCAAGGTACAACTCCAAATCGGGTCGTGGCAGCCCGCGATATATCCCTCGTCGTCGATATGATTCAACGGCTATTCTGAGACTATCGGATTGAACTTCCCCCCTGCACCAGGGGCATTCGCATCCGCTCCACAATCGATGACACGCCCACAACCTGCTCGATCCCATTTTGTCCGGGACCACCACTTTCCTGGGTCATGCCCGGCCCTGGTTCGGAAGCATAACACGTCGCAGTCCGGCCCTCCACCTAGGCACCAACTGGACGATGTAGCGCCTCCTCCTCACGCTGCCCTCAGCGCCGGTTCTAGCGACGTTGATACCAACACGCATCCCAGGCCGGACACACTTTCCTGGGTCATGCCCGGCCTCGGAAGATCAACACGTCGCAGCCCCACCTAGGCACAACAGAGAGGTCAGCACGCCGGTCTAAACCTAAGCGCACAGGGGTCTGGGCCCATCGCCCTTAGCACACCTGCACGTTGCGAACGCGGCCGGAAGCAGAACTAGCCCCCTTAATACAAGAGCAGGCTTACGTTCCAATCCGGCGGCGAGTTCAGTGAACGGCGGCGCCGCGCGGAGCCAGTGGCTCTGGCGACCAAAAGGGGCAGCCCCGGGTGCCAAACGGATAAGCGTGAGGCGTCGCGTCGAGGGTGCCTTCGTCTGAAGCTAGGGGCGGCCGAAACAGCGCGGTGGCAATGGAAGGCGGCGACTACGGCGGAGCTAGCGACAACCGGCACTGGAGGGCACGGGGAGGAGAGGGAAAAGGCCGTGGAGGGCCGGAGGCTCACAGCGGAAGCGGCAGGGTGCTCGATGGAGCCGGAGGATGTTGGGGCCGAGCGGATCGACGACGAGGTTAGCGGCTGCGGCCGACGGTGTCGGAGGAGGGGGCGCCGGTCGACGAGGGGACTCCAGCGAGGGAAGCAAGGCGAGGGAGGCCGGATCCGTGACGGGGCCTCCGGGATCCGTCCCTCTCCGGCGAGGAGGCGGCTTGGGCGAGCGGGACCCGATGGAGGGGCGCCCTGCAGCCACGGCGAACGCCATGGCCAGCAAGGAGGAGGGCTCTGGTGTGAGCTCCTCTGCTGCGTCGCGGAGTGCTGGTGCTTGTGGCTATTGCGGTCAACAGGAAACACTGGCATCTCGGCGGAATAGTGCTTGTCCGTGTAACCGAAGGACTGCTTCCGGGTCAGCGTTGCTGTGAGAACCGAAGCGAGAAAGGCTCGGAATGGAGCAAGACCAGGTCGTGGTCTCTTCATTTGATTTGCTCGGCTCAAATCAACAAGTCTGTGTACTCGTCCACGGTCGCGAGAGGTGCGGGGAAGCGGGGGGGAGAGGAGAGATTGCGAGGGGGGGTATGAGGCGCCTCGCCTCTGGTCTAGGTGTGCGGCGGCGCGAGGGAGATGGAGAGGGATCGAGCGAGAGGAGTGGGGCTCGAGTGGGTAAGGCTGGCTGCGGGCTAGGTTAAGGAGGGGAGCCGGGCTGGGCCTAGTTGTTTGTTAGATGGGCCAAGAGCCCAGTAGATTAGTTTAGTTTAGTTTTTTTTGTTTTGAAATATATTTACTATTTTCGTTAATCCTATATTGCATTATATTTTAAGTCTAAATGGCCTTTGTTAAATGAGAGACTTGTCATAAAAGTACTTTGCAATATTATGGGGTTGTCCGCTAGGCTTGGGGGCAATTGAAAAAAAAATGTCTAGCCTTTTGTTAATTCTCGAAAAAGCCAAAACTAGAGCTATTGGCCCTGTTTTATTTA
>NW_024111980.1:0-15800 GCF_003073215.2 Triticum urartu | reverse complement strand
AAAAAATCAGAGAGAAGGATTCATCGCGTTTTACAATACGAGCCGCCGCCAAGCCCTAAACTCTCTCGGGAGGGCTGATCTGGAGTCCGTTCGGGGCTCCGGAGAGGGGAATCCGTCGCCATCGTCATCATCAACCATCCTCCATCACCAATTTCATGATGCTCACCGCCGTGCGTGAGTAATTCCATCGTAGGCTTGCTGGACGGTGATGGGTTGGATGAGATTTATCATGTAATCGAGTTAGTTTTGTTAGGGTTTGATCCCTAGTATCCACTATGTTCTGAGATTGATGTTGCTATGACTTTGCTATGCTTAATGCTTGTCACTAGGGCCCGAGTGCCATGATTTCAGATCTGAACCTATTATGTTTTCATGAATATATGTGAGTTCTTGATCCTATCTTGCAAGTCTATAGTCACCTACTATGTGTTATGATCCGGCAACCCCGAAGTGACAATAATCGGGACCACTCCCGGTGATGACTAGTTTGAGGAGTTCATGTATTCACTATGTGTTAATGCTTTGGTCGGTACTCTATTAAAAGGAGGCCTTAATATCCCTTAGTTTCCAATAGGACCCCGCTGCCACGGGAGGGTAGGACAAAAGATGTCATGCAAGTTCTTTTCCATAAGCACGTATGACTATATTCGGAATACATGCCTACATTACATTGATGAACTGGAGCTAGTTCTGTGTCACCCTATGTTATAACTGTTGCATGATAATCGCATCTGACATAATTCTCCATCACCGATCAATGCCTACGAGCTTTCATATATTGTTCTTCGTTATTTACTTTTCCATTGCTACTGTTACAATCACTACAAACCCAAAAATATTACTTTTGCTACCGTTACTTTTGCACGTTACCACTACTATCATATTACTTTGCTACTAAACACTTTGCTGCAGATATTAAGTTTCCAGGTGTGGTTGAATTGACAACTCAGCTGCTAATACTTGAGAATATTCTTTGGCTCCCCTTGTGTCGAATCAATAAATTTGGGTTGAATACTCTACCCTCGAAAACTGTTGCGATCCCCTATACTTGTGGGTTATCAAGAACATTTTCTGGCGCCGTTGCCGGGAGCATAGCTCTATTCTTTGAGTCACTTGGGATTTATATCTGCTTATCATTATGAAGAACTTGAAAGATCAAAGAACCAAGATTTTTCCCTCAACTACGAGGGGAGGTAAGGAACTGCCATCTAGCTCTGCACTTGATTCACCTTCTGTTTTGAGTAAACTTGCGACACCTACACATGCTATTGATTTCTGATAGGTCGCATGTTATTGATGATGCCACTTCTGCTTTGCATGATACTTATGATGAAACTACTTCTATGCTTGATACTACTGTGCCACTTGGTGAATTTCTTGATGAACAACTTGCTAGGGCTAGAGAGAATGAAATTATTGAAACTGATAATATTGATGAAAGTGATGATGAAGATTCTCCCCCTAGATATGAATTGCCTGTTGTTCCTGAGGGTTATGTTATGGATGAAGAAACTGCTAGAGACTTTCTTGCCTGCAATGATAGAAGTGATCTTAAGAAACTATTAGCTAAGCTGAAAGAAAAATCTCTGAATGCTAGAATGAAATATGATCCTGCTTATGCTACTTCACCTATCTTTATTACTGATAAGGATTATGATTTCTTCAGTTGATCCTGATATAATTACTTTGGTTGAATCTGATCCTTTCTATGGCTATGAATCTGAAACTGTTGTGGCACATCTTACTAAATTAAATGATATAGCTACCCTGTTCACTAATGATGAGAAAACTCGCTACTATTATATCCTTAAATTATTTTTTCTCATTAAAGGGTGATGCTAAGATATGGTTTAATTCTCTTGATCCTGGTTGTGTGCGTAGTCCCCAGGATATGATTTATACTTCTCTGCTAAATATTTCCCCGCTCATAAGAAACAAGCTGCTTTAAGGGAAATATATAATTTTGTGCAAATTGAAGAAGAGAGTCTCCCACAAGCTTGGGGGAGGCTTCTCCAATTACTTAATGCTTTGCCTGATCATCCTCTCAAGAAAAATGAAATACTTGATATCTTTTATAATGGACTAACCGATGCTTCCAGAGACCACCTGGATAGTTGTGCTGGTTGTGTTTTCAGGGAAAGAACAGTTGATCAAGCTGAAATTCTATTGAATAATATGTTGACCAATGAAAATAATTGGACACTTCCTGAACCAACTCCTAAGCCAACTCCGAAGAAAAGGGGTATTCTATTTCTCAGTCCTGAAGATATGCAAGAGGCAAAGAAATCTATGAAAGAAAAAGGTATAAAGCTGAAGATGTTAAGAATTTACCTCCTGTTGAAGAAATACATGGTCTTAATTCATACCTATTGAAGAAACACATGGTCTTGATAACCCGACACAGGTAGTAAAGGTAAATTCTCTCTATAGATATGATAAAGCTGAAATCCCTCCTACTAAGTTTGCTAGCCAATGTTTGGATGAATTTGATAACTTTATGGTTAAGCAAGAAGATTTTAATGCTTATTTTGGTAGACAACTGAAACAATGCTTATATGATTGAACACTTGAGTGATTATATGTCTAGAGTTAAAGGTGAACTTAAACTCTATTAGTAAACATGCTTCTATGGTTACCACTCAAGTAGAACAAGTACTTAAAGCTCAGAATGATTTGCTCAATGAATTGAATAGTAAGAATAATGACTTTGCTGTTAGAGTTGCAACTAGAGGAGGTAAAGTGACTCAGGAACCTTTGTATCCTGAGGGCCACCCTAAGAGAATTGAGCAGGATTCTCAGAGAAATAATGATGCACCTAGTCCTTCTAAGAGGAAGAAAAAGAAAAATGATAGGACTTTGCATGCTTCTAGTGAACCTGTTGTAGACACACCTGAGAATCCAATGATATTTCTATTCTGATGCTGAAACACAATCTGGTAATGAACATGAACCTAGTGATAATGTTAATGATGATGTTCATGTTGATGCTCAACCTAGCAATAATAATGATGTAGAGATTGAACCTCTGTTGATCTTGATAACCCACAATCAAAGAATCAACATTATGATAAGAGAGACTTTTGCTAGGAAGCACGGTAAAGAAAGAGAACCATGGGTTCAGAAACCCATGCCTTTTCCTCCTAAACCATCCAAGAAAAAGGATGATGAGGATTTTGAGCGCTTTGCTGAAATGATTAGACCTATCTTTTTGCGTATGCGTTTGACTGATATGCTTAAAATGAATCCTTATGCTAAGTATATGAAAGATATTGTTACAAATAAGAGAAGATACCGGAAGCTGAAATTTCCACCATGCTTGCTAATTATAACTTTTAAGGGTGGAATACCAAAGAAACTTGGAGATCCAGGAGTACCAACTATACCATGCTCCATTAAAAGAAATTATGTTAAAACTGCTTTATGTGATCTTGGAGCCGGTGTTAGTGTTATGCCTCTCTCTTTATATCGTAGACTTGATTTGAATAAGTTGACACCTACTGAAATATCTTTGCAAATGGCTGATAAATCAACTGCTATACCTGTCGGTATTTGTGAGGATGTGCTGTTGTGGTTTGCAAACGTTACTATTTTAACGGACTTTGTTATTCTTGATATTCCCGAGGACGATAGTATGTCTATTATTCTTGGAAGACCCTTTTTGAATACTGCAGGGGCTGTTATTGATTGCACCAAAGGCAATGTCACTTTTCATGTTAATGGTAATGAGCATACGGTACACTTTCCGAGGAAACAACCTCAAGTCCACAGTATCAATTCTATTGGAAAATTTTCAACAATCACTATTGGAGGTTTTGAATTTCCTCTTCCTACTGTCAAGAAGAAATATGATATTCTTATTGTTGGGGACATGCATATCCCCGTTGAGGTAACCTAGTGTTATTCGAAAATTCTCCGGTTTCATGTTATTCGAAATGAGTTTGTTAACAAGACCTGATCAACCTTGTTAGTGGATTCCTTTTGATGAGCATGAGATGGATGAATTTAGAAAACGCAACTCTCTGTACCCTCTTTTTACTTTCTGTTATTTATATTAAATAAAGCAAAATAGTATTTCTGTCAGTTTTCTGAATTATCCATGCAATAAAAAATACCTAAAAAAAGTTCTCCAAATGCCCTGAAATTTAAATATGATTTTTTCTGGAATATTTGAGAATATCTGGCACTGAGAACACATCAGGGGGAGCCAGCACCTGGCCACGAGGGCAGGGAACACCTGCCCATCCGTCCAAAATTTGAAGATAATCAAGTGGTCATGACTGAGAATGAGCCATCATCTGCCCAAGAACAAGCCAAGAAGGAGAAGGCGAGGAAGGAGAAAGCTGCCAAGATGCCTACTCAAGAGGAGGCATCTGAAGTATTTCCTTGAAGAACCAAACAAGAGCACTTGGTTACTGATTGCATCCACCCTGCGGATTGAGCAAGGACTAGCCACCCTAACTCAGAAACCTAGGCAAGCCTAGAGAGGATCATGGAACAAAAGTTCTATGACTTGGATGTCAAAGTGTACAGAGATTCAGTCTGTAGTGGAGCAGCTCCAAGATGATATGCAGGAGAGGAGAGGCAAGATACAACTCATGCCTTTGCCAGAGTACCACGAGGTCCGAGGTCGTCTGCAGTGCCAGTTGCGGACCCCAAGAGCCACCACCTGCACCAGCTACAGCCTCAGCTCCACCAGCTCCAACGTCCACTTCAGCCTCGACTCCGACCACGTCTACAGAAGGCTTCGTCCTTGGAGTGCTCCGGACTCCACCACCACCTGAAGATCAAGCCTGAGTGTCGACTTAGCACTATGCATTTTCTAGGAACTTTTTGGTAACTTGTTGCCAAAGGGGGAGAAAATGTATAGATCATAGGCTTCGAGAGAGAGTGTTGCTTTTATTCTCTCTTGTTTTATTTGGTGGTTTTTCGAACTTTGTTTGCTTTTGTGTGAGATACTATGTCATTGCTCGTGAGACATTGATGATCATATGTTTGATCATAAGCTACACTTAATGCTTTGCTTAATATTATATCTTATCTATCTTATGTGATCATTTCACTATTCTTGGTGATGAGTGCATGTATTTCATCCTTATCATTTTAAGCGCTCCACCAAGATGTATGTGACATGGAAGAGTAACCCATGACTCTAACTCTTTGTGCATTTGCAGTCCAAAGCAAATTTTAAACATGGACAAATTTAGGGGGAGCTCTTACTTGTCACATACTTCTCAAAGCGACGATATATTTCATGCTTATTATCATTTGTCGAAGCTTTGATCTATATGTTGTCATCAATTACCAAAAAGGGGGAGATTGAAAGTGCAACTATCCCTAGGTGGTTTTGGTAATTCATAACAACATATAGCTCATTGAGCTAATGCTATTCAAGATGATTATTTCAGGAAAGCTCAATGATTGGCATGGCATGGATGTGAAAGTGGAACCCTCAAAATGCTAAGGACAAAGGATTGGCTCAAGCTCAAAAGCTCAAGACTCTTCATTTTATATTTTAGTGATCCAAGATCACATTGAGTCTTTAGGAAAAGCCAATACTATCAAGGAGGGATGAGGTGTTGCTTAATGAGCCTCTTGCTTCATGTGCTTAGTGATATGCTCCAAAAACCCTCAACTACTTTCCCATATCCACATTATGACCTAAACCCTAAGCCAAACTCGGTCCTACCGATTCTTCCTATCCGGCGCCACCGAGTTTCACTTGTCATTAGCCACTGCCAAACCCTAGCAATTCGGTTCTACCGATAGGGATCTCGGTCTCACCGAGATGGGATTGCAAACTCTCTGTTTCCCTTTCGTAACTTTTCGGTCTCACCGAAAGAGCGAATCGGTCCCACCGAGATTGCAATGTAAATTCAGTGTTTCCCCTTTGTAACTTTTCAGTCCCACGAGTTTGCCTGACCAACTCTGGTTAGCTAATTACCAAATTCGGTCTCACCGAGTTTGTGTAATCGGTCTCACCGAGATTACGTTATGCCCAAACCCTAACCATATCGGTCCTACCGAGTTGCATGTCAGTCCCACCGAAAATCCTAACGGTCACTAGGTTTACATTTTCGGTCCGACCGAGTTTGTTGATTCGGTCCCACCGAGATTGGAAAACTGTGTGTAACGGTTGGATTTTGTGTGGAGGCTATATATACCCCTCCACCTCCTCTTCATTCGAGAGAGAGCCATCAGAACACATACACCATTCCAACTCATATGTTCTGAGAGAGAACCACCTACTCATGTGTTGAGACCAAGATATTCCATTCCTACCATATGAATCTTGATCTCTAGCCTTCCCAAGTTGCTTTCCACTCAAATCTTCTTTCCACCAAATCCAAATCCTATGAGAGAGAATTGAGTGTTGGGGAGACTATCATTTGAAGCACAAGAGCAAGGAGTTCATTACCTACACACCATTTGTTACTTCTTGGAGAGTGGTGTCTCCTAGATTGGCTAGGTGTCACTTGGGAGCCTCCGACAAGATTGTGGAGTTGAACCAAGGAGTTTGTAAGGGCAAGGAGATCGCCTACTTCGTGAAGATCTACCGCTAGTGAGGCAAGTCCTGTGTGGGCGATGGCCATGGTGGGATAGACAAGGTTGCTTCTTCGTGGACCCTTTGTGGGTGGTTGCTTCTTCGTGGACCCTTCGTGGGTGGAGCCCTGTGTGGACTCGCGCAACCGTTACCCTTTGTGGGTGGAGCCCTCCGTGGACTCTCGCAACCGTTACCCTTTGTGGGTTGAAGTCTCCATCAACGTGGATGTAGGATAGCACCACCTATCCGAACCACGGGAAAAACATCCGTGTCTCCAATAGCGTTTGAATTCTCCAAACCCTTCCCTTTACATTCTTGCAAGTTGCATGCTTTACTTTCCGCTGCCAATATACTCTTTGCATGCTTGCTTGAATTGTGTGATGATTGCTTGACTTGTCCTAAAATAGCTAAAATCTGCCAAGAACTAAAATTGGGAAAAGGTTAAGCTTTTATTTGGTCAAGTAGTCTAATCACCCCCCTCTAGACATACTTTCGATCCTACAAGTGGTATCAGAGCTTTGGTCTCCATTTGCTTGATCCATAGCTTTGGTGGTCATAGCCTTGGTTTCACAACCTAGGAGAGTATGGCGTCTAGCCGAGGGAAATTACCACCGTAGAGGTCCTTACTTTGATGGTACTAATTTTGCTAGTTGGAAGCATAAAATGAAAATGCATATTCTTGGACATAACCCCGTTTGGGCTATTGTGTGTGTTGGTTGCAAGGTGACTTCTTTGATGGGAGAGAACCAAACCGTGAAGCTACCGCGGATGAGTTGAAGATGTTGCAATACAATGCCTCAAGCTTGTGATATTCCTCTTCAACGGATTGTGCCCGAAGATTCAACAAAATCAGCCGTCTTGAGAATGCAAAGGAATTTGGGACACTTTGATTGATATGCACGAAGGTTACCGACTCTTCAAGGAATCCAAGTTGGATGTGCTTCAAAGTCAACTTGACAGTTTCAAGATGAAGATTGGTGAAAGTGTTCGTAAATGTACTCTAGGCTTGCTCTCATCA
The DNA here is from genome assembly GCF_003073215.2 of Triticum urartu. Classification (NCBI taxonomy): domain Eukaryota; kingdom Viridiplantae; phylum Streptophyta; class Magnoliopsida; order Poales; family Poaceae; genus Triticum; species Triticum urartu. The sequence continues at coordinate 8,241 of NW_024111980.1, read as the reverse complement.
CAAATGAGATTGCCGGCTTAGGAAGTGAAGAGATGACCGATAGATTCATCATCAAGAGATTCTAAGAGCCTTGGATGGAAAATATGATACCGTGTGCACATTGATCCAAATGATGCCCAATTACAAGATCTCAGCCACGGAGGTGATTGGAAGAATTTTGCTCATGAGATGTCACTTAAGGATAAAGAGGAACTTCACAACAAATCAAGTGGTGCCTACAAAGCCTCATGTGAAGCCCCTACATCATCAAGTGAGAAACAAGACTTCAATGAAGAATTGAGCTTAATGGTGAAGAACTTCAACAAGTTCTACAAGAGTAGAAGCAAAGATAGAAGCTTCAAGTCAAGGTCCTACAATGACAAAAGATCTTCTAGTCGAGAGCAAAACTGCTACAGTTGTGGAAGACCCGGACACTATTCCAATGAGTGTACGGCTCCCTACAAGAGAAGAGAAGATTCTCCAAAAAGAAGAAGCAAAGAATCACCACCAAGAGAGAGAAGGAGTAGAGATGATCGTTATGACGAAGATACACGGAGAAGCAGGATTCGGAAAGGAAGGAAAAATCATTCAGGAGCTACACAAGACGAAGACATCAAGCTCATTGTTGTGTGGATATCCGGTCTCGACTCCGAAGCCACTCCGAGAGACATCCGACTCAATACTCAAGATGAAGGTGTTGCGGTCTAGCACTTGTGTCAACCAACTCCTACGACATATTTGACTCACCAATGAAGATTGAAGATGCCTTCATGGCCAAAGTCCTAAGGTAACACACCCGAGTATGTTGATTTCAATAGTGATGAAGATGACTTGTTAGGTGATGATTTGCTTGTTGACAACTCTAGTGATGAATACTATGATGAAACGTCAATTAATCATGCTAATCAAGATAAAACGAATGACAATGATAAGGAGAAGATTGAGGCTCTAACTAAAGAACTAAACACTCTTAAGTTAGCTCATGAAACTATCTTCGAAGATCATCGAGAACTTTTAAGAGCTCATGAGAAATTACGCTTTGAAAAGCTCAATCTTGAGCAAGAGCATGAGTTCTTAAAAGCAATCAATGATGATCTCCGCAAGAAAAGTTCTTCTTACATTGCCAAGCGTTTACCACTTACATGCCTCAAGTCTAGTCTAGTAACAAGAACAAGAAAGATTCTTCCTCTAGCAGTAACAATGATTATGCTAAATCCAATATCTTCTAGTAGTTCTCTTGATTCCACTAATGAGTCTCTTAGCCAAGTTACACTTGAGCAAGAAAATAGTTTATTGAAGGGAATTATAGAGAAAGGAGTGTACAAAAGCCTTTGCCGGGAGTAAGCAATTCGAGGAAATTGTGCGCAAGCAAGGAATGCACCGGAAGAATCAAGGTGTTGGTTTTGAACGAAAGTTCAATGCTAATGGAGTTGAGTGGGAAGAAATCAATACCCCAAGACAAAGTTTGTTCCTCAACAAGAGAAGTATAATACTTCCTTCAAGGGGACACAAGCTCAAGATGATCTTCCACCACAAGACTACAAGCAAAAAGGCAAGGACAAGCTTCAAGAGGAAATTGATGCATTTGAAGAAGCTCCTAAGACCTTAGTCAAGTGGATTCCCAAGACTACTTCAAGTTCCACTTCATCAAGTACGACTACAACTCCAAGGATTCCCATCAAGATGGTGTGGATCCAAAAGAAGAAGAACTAGAGAGTTCTTGAGGGTGACTCCGCCAACATACTTCACTCTTATCATTTTGGCAAGAACAAGTGCAATCAACTTCCACATCTTGCACTAGTTCAAGGAGTCACAAACCCTCTTGTTGGTAAGACAAGGGACAAGGTAACCTAAAAGTTTTCATGGACATCATCTTGTGTGTGCATCACTCTATGTCTATGGATATCCTTGTTTGTTCCTTGTGGGACTAACCCATGTAGGTATTGAAAGTGCAATTCACTCAAATGGATAGCTCCAAGTGATCTACATCAACATTGAGCATCCACATCTTGAACATCTACATGAAGTCATCATCGACAAAACCCAAGGTTAGTTCATCCCTCTTAGGGGGGATATCACATCTAGGGGGAGCTTTACTCTAAGACTTGAGCTAAAGCAACTCTAAAGATGTGAACACAACAATGCTTTATGTAAAAGTGGTAACCCCACTTGAGCTTAAACGATGAGTATGACCTATGATCAAGTGCTCTCACTTGACTCCTAAGTCAATATACTCATATATAGATGACCTTGTCATCGCAAATTGCTTGATAGATGCTAGAATTGTTGTGCATGCCTTGCCACATATTTCATTTGCCATCTTATTGTGTGAGCATGCTGGTTGCATATTTTACTATTCGAGGACATCCACTTGTTGTTTTGATTGTTTGGTTTTATCTTCTTTTGCCAAGTGGATGGACAAGAATGCCTAAGAACCTCCTCTATCTATCTATGCTTTTCTCGTCTCAAACTCTATTCATGCTGCATCACAAAATTTGATCAAGTCAGATTCGAACCACTCTGTGTGAGGAGCGCTCGGAGTCCCCGATTCGTCATAGACTTAAACTTCCAAACCTCTTATGATTCTCGCTGACCGCCCCATTATCCTACGGGTCCTACCGAGATCATTAAGTTGATCTAGGTTTTCGATCTCGGTGCAACCGATTTGAACCTTTCGGTCACACCGAGTTTTAACAACATAGTTTTGCAGTTATGTGCCACCGAGTTGTTCCACTCGGTCACACCGACAGGGTCGGGCTATATATAGTCACGGGAAAAATTTGGAAATTTCTCCGAACCCCTTCGCCCGCGCGATAGCCTGCTCTGCCAACGTGGTCTCCGGATCGTCTTCTCGCCGCCAGCCGCCTCCAGTCGCTGGTCTCCGTCGCCGTCAACGGGAATTCTGCCCCGCCGTTGCCGCCGTAGCGAGTCTCCGCCGAACTAGGGTATGGACTCGATCACAGTGCTATTCCCCGTCCGATTCCTAGCACATTGTGTTCTTCATGATTCTTGGCCACGATTGAAACACTCCTATCCAGTCAAAACGCTCATAGATTAGTTTTGATTCGAAAATTTTAGGTTTAGGTTTCCGCCGAAACCATATCGGACCCACCGAGTTGAAAAACTCGGTCCCACCGATTTGGCTTATGCCATTGCACAAGTGAGACTCGGTCTGACCGAGAATTACTTATCAGTGTGACCGATTTTGGAACTCTGTGAAACCCTAGCAGTCTCGGTGCCACCGAACTGTGACTCGGTCCTACCGAGTTCACTAGTTTAGGTTCCAAAACTGCTTCGGTATCACCGAGTTTGAAAATTGGTAGATCCGAGATGATTTTAGTGGGAAACTAAAACTAAGTTTTTGGATCATTCTTTTGCAAAAAATCTCTGCATTTTGTGATGCTCATCTTTTCTACCTCATCTATAAACTGTTCACAGGGTCAGCAGTCAGAGTTTGCAGCATGTCTGATCAAAGTGACAGCCAGAACATGTCAGAGCAGCAGGTGCACATGAGTGAGGGCACTAGTCCCTCCAGCTCTTCAGATGAGGGCAGCAGGAGCACCCCTAGCAACTTGCCAAAAGCTGCCACCAGACAGAGGAAGAAGAGAACTTCTGATTCCGAAGATGAAGATTATGTGGCAGAGGAAGAGGCCACATCAAAGAGAGTTGAGCAGCTCAAGGCACAAAGCCAGGGCTGAAAATCAAAAGGCCAGCAGGCAGGCAGCCCATGTCAAAGGCAAGAGCTTCAACTGAGACCCAAAGAGCCAGTTGCTGCTGAGGGAAAGAAAAGAAAGGAAAGGGTCAAGAAGACCGTAGCCAGAGTGCTAGGAAAGGCTTCCATCATGGAAGAGGAAGAGGAAGAAGAGGTAGCTGCACCAGCACCCAAGGCACCCAAGCTGATGGGTGATGCCATAAGATCAGGGGCTACTGCATCTAAGCCCAAAGCTGCCTCCAAGCCAAAACCAAAGAGGAATACAAGGAGCATTCCTGTAGCTGAGAAGAACAAGGCCCCAGTGCCTGAGACTGTTGCTGAAGAAGAGGATGAAGAGCAAGTTTTGAGAAAGCTCAAGCCCAAGATCCCAGACCACAACGATGCGCATCCTGTGGCTGAGGACATGAAGCTCAGGAGAGATTCAGGGCTGAGGAAGTGGAGAGAAGCAGACCCGTATGCTTCAAGGAGGAGGACTGCTGTTGACTACAGGTTCCACACTAAGGAACAGCAGGACTTCTATGAGACAGTGCTGCTTGATAAGAAGCCAATAGTCTGTGATATGAGATGGGTTGACTGGCAGTACATCAAGGACAATGAGGAGCACTATCCTGGAGTGCAAGACAGCTTCATAGCTTGTGGAGTAGCTGACTTTGTTGGGCAGAAGCTCACAAAGTGGAATGAGGAGCTTATAATGCAGTTCTACTCCACATCACATTTTTATTCAGATGGGAGGATCACATGGATGTCTGAGGGTACAAGGTACCAATCCACAGTTGCTGAGTGGGCACAGATCATTAATGCCCCAGAGGAGCATGATGATGACTTGGACATATATGCCAAGAAGAAGATGGACCATAACTCTATGTCCAATATGTACAAGGAAATTCCCAATGAAGCTCTTGACACCTTCAAATTTGGGTCTGTGCATTACCTTCTGTCAGGGCTGCCAACTATCAATTGGATCATGAGGCACACCTTATTGCCCAAGTCTGGAGATCACAAGATGATCAGAGGCCATGCTATCAACTTGCTACATGTATTTGATGTACCTCAGAAGTTCAAGGTGATGAGCCTCATAGTGGAAACTATCAAAAGGACTTCAGCAGATCAGAAGAGGAGTTGCGGATATGCCCCTCAGATTCAGGAGCTCATTAACTCCAAGATGGGCACGGGCATATATTTATTGGACAAGGAACACCTGCCCATCCGTCCAGATTTTGAGGACAATCAAGACTGATAACGAGCCATCATCTGCCCAAGCATACGCAAAGAAGGAGAAGGCAAGGAAGGAGAAAGCTGCCAAGATGCCAACTCAAGAGGAGGCATCTGAGTATTTCTTGAAGACCAAACAAGAGCAGCTTGGTTACCTGATTGCATCCACCCTGCGGATTGAGCAAGGACTAGCCACCCTAACTCAAAACCAGGCAAGCCTAGAGAGAATCATGGAACAAAAGTTCTATGACTTGGATGTCAAGGTAACGGAGATTCAGACTGCAGTGGAGCAGCTCCAAGATGATATGCAGGAGAGGAGAGGCAGGACTACCACTCATGCCTTTGCTAGAGTGCCACGAGGTCCGAGGTCGTCTGCCGTGCCAGTTGCTGACACAAGAGCCACCACCTCAGCACCAGCTACAGCCTCAGTTCCACCAGCTCCAGCATCTACTTCAGCTCCAACTCCAGCGTCTACTTCAGCGTCTACAGAAGCCTTCGTCCTTGGAGTGATCCGGACTCCACCACCACTAGAAGATCAAGCCTGAGCGTCGATCTAGTACTATGCATTTTCTAGGAACTTTTTGGTAACTTGTTGCCAAAGGGGGAGAAAAATGTATAGATCATAGGCTTCGAGAGAGAGAGAGTGTTGCTTTTCTCTCTTGCTTTATTTGGTGGTCTTTCAAACTTGTTTGCTTTTGAGTGCTTGAGATACTACGTCATTATTTGTGAGACATTGATGATCATGTGCTTGATCATAAGCTACACTTAATGCTTGCTTAATGCTATTATCTTATCTATCTTATGTGATCTTTCACTATTCTTGGTGATGAGTGCATGTATTTCATTCTTATCATTTTAAGCGCTCCACCAAGATGTATGTGACATGGAAGAGTAACCCATGACTCTAACTCCTTGTGCATTTGCAGTCCAAAGCAAATTTTAAATATGCACAAATTTAGGGGGAGCTCTTACTTATCACATACTTCTCAAAGCGATGATATATTTCATGCTTATTATCATTTGTCGAAGCTTTGATCTATATGTTGTCATCAATTACCAAAAGGGGGAGATTGACAGTGCAACTATCCCTAGGTGGTTTTGGTAATTCATAACAACATATAGCTCATTGAGCTAATGCTATTCCAAGATGATTATTTCAGGAAGGTCAATGATTGGCATGGCATGTATGTGAAAGTGGAACCCTCAAAATACTAAGGAAAAAGGATTGGCTCAAGCTCAAAAGCTCAAGACTCTTCATTTTATATTTTAGTGATCCAAGATCACATTGAGTCTTTAGGAAAAGCCAATACTATCAAGGAGGGATGAGGTGTTGCTTAATGAGCCTCTTGCTTCATGTGCTTAGTGATATGCTCCAAAACCCTCAACTACTTTCCCATATCCACATATGACCTAAACCCTAAGCCAAACTCGGTCCTACCGATTTTCCTATCCGGCGCCACCGAGTTTCACTTGTCATAAGCCACTGCCAAACCCTAGCAATTCGGTTCTACCGATAGGGATCTCGGTCTCACCGAGATGGGATTGCAAACTCTCTGTTTCCCTTTCGTAACTTTTCGGTCTCACCGAAAGAGCGAATCGGTCCCACCGAGATTGCAATGTAAATTCAGTGTTTCCCTTTGTAACTTTTCGGTCTCACCGAAAGAGCAAATCGGTCCCACCGAGTTTGCCTGACCAACTCTCTGGTTAGCTAATTACCAAATTCGGTCTCACCGAGTTTGTGTAATCGGTCTCACCGAGATTACGTTATGCCCAAACCCTAACCATATCGGTCCTACCGAGTTGCATGTCAGTCCCACCGAAAATCTCTAACGGTCACTAGGTTTACATTTTCGGTCCGACCGAGTTTGTTGATTCGGTCCCACCGAGATTGGAAAACTGTGTGTAACGGTTGGATTTTGTGTGGAGGCTATATATACCCCTCCACCTCCTCTTCATTCGAAGAGAGAGCCATCAGAACACATACACCATTCCAACTCGTATGTTCTGAGAGAGAACCACCTACTCATGTGTTGAGACCAAGATATTCCATTCCTACCATATGAATCTTGATCTCTAGCCTTCCCAAGTTGCTTTCCACTCAAATCTTCTTTCCACCAAATCCAAATCCTATGAGAGAGAGTTGAGTGTTGGGGAGACTATCATTTGAAGCACAAGAGCAAGGAGTTCATTACCTACACACCATTTGTTACTTCTTGGAGAGTGGTGTCTCCTAGATTGGCTAGGTGTCACTTGGGAGCCTCCGACAAGATTGTGGAGTTGAACCAAGAAGTTTGTAAGGGCAAGGAGATCGCCTACTTCGTGAAGATCTACCGCTAGTGAGGCAAGTCCTGTGTGGGCGATGGCCATGGTGGGATAGACAAGGTTGCTTCTTCGTGGACCCTTTGTGGGTGGTTGCTTCTTCGTGGACCCTTCGTGGGTGGAGCCCTGTGTGGACTCGCGCAACCGTTACCCTTTGTGGGTGGAGCCCTGTGTGGACTCGCGCAACCGTTACCCTTCGTGGGTTGAAGTCTCCATCAACGTGGATGTAGGATAGCACCACCTATCCGAACCACGGGAAAAACTTCCGTGTCTCCAATTGCGTTTGAATTCCAAACCCTTCCCTTTACATTCTTGCAAGTTGCATGCTTTACTTTCCGTTGCCAATATACTCTTTGCATGCTTGCTTGAATTGTGTGATGATTGCTTGACTTGTCCTAAAATAGCTAAAATCTGCCAAGAACTAAAATTGGGAAAAGGTAAGTTTTTATTTGGTCAAGTAGTCTAATCACCCCCCCTCTAGACATACTTTGATCCACAGTTACTTGCCCGAGATTCGATTGTCGGTATCTCAACACCTAGTTCAATCTCGTTACCGGCAAGTCTCTTTACTCATTTCGTAATACATCATCTGCAACTAACTCATTAGTTGCAATGCTTGCAAGGCTTATGTGATGTGCATTACCGAGAGGGCCCAAAGATACCTCTCCGACAATCGGAGTGACAAATCCTAATCTCGAAATACGCCAACCCAACATGTACCTTTGGAGACACCTGTAGAGCTCCTTTATAATCACCCAGTTACGTTGTGACGTTTGGTAGCACACAAAGTGTTCCTCCGGTAAACGGGAGTTGCATAATCTCATAGTCATAGGAACATGTATAAGTCATGAAGAAAGCAATAGCAACATACTAAACGATCGGGTGCTAAGCTAATGGAATGGGTCATGTCAATCACATCATTCTCCTAATGATGTGATCCTGTTAATCAAATGACAACACATGTCTATGGTTAGGAAACATAACCATCTTTGATTAACGAGCTAGTCAAGTAGAGGCAT
>NW_024111979.1:0-12317 GCF_003073215.2 Triticum urartu | reverse complement strand
CCGGTATCGTATCACCATCACATCTCTATCTTTACCGTTTTCTTAGTTCGATCCTTTTAGTAATTTTGATCTAGTAGAATAAAGTTTTTGGTATGATCTAGTTTTGAGTTTTGCTTTATGATCCCTTCTATGTAATCGAGTCCGTGAGCTATATAATAAAGATTAGTGTTGAGTCAAGGGCTTTGATTATTTTGCCATGATCTTGAGTGAATAAAAGAAAAGAGAAAGAATAAAAAGAAATAAAAGAGATCATATGGATCTTATGGAGAGTAATGAGCTCACATATAAAGAGTATGATGAATAAAAGTTGTTGAGAGTTGACAAACATAGTTTTGGTCATCGTTGCAATTAATAGGAAGTAATAAAGAAAGAGAGGTCTTCACATATAAATACACTATCTTGGACATCTTTTATGATTGTGAGCACTCATTAAAATATGACATGCTAAAGAGTTGACGTTGGACAAGGAAGACAACGTAATGGGTTATGTTTTCTTACATCTGAGATAAATTATATTGTCATGGATCATCCAACATGATTGAGCTTGCCTTTCCCCCTCATGCTAGCCAAATTCTTTGCACCAAGTAGAGATACTACTTGTGCTTCCAAATACCCCTAAACCAGTTTTGCCATGAGAGTCCACCATACCTACCTATGGATTGAGTAAGATCCTTCAAGTAAGTTGTCATCGGTGCAAGCAATAAAAATTGCTCTCTAAATATGTATGACTTATTAGTGTGGGAGAAAATAAGCTTTATACGATCCTGTGATATGGAAGAAATAAAAGCGACGGACTGCATAATAAAGGTCCATATCACAAGTGGCAATATAAAGTGACGTTCTTTCGCATTAAGATTTTGTGCATCCAACTATAAAAGCGCATGACAACCTCTGCTTCCCTCTGCGAAGGGCCTATCTTTTACTTTTATCTTCTACCTTATATAAGAGTCATGGTGATCTTCACCTTTCCTTTTACATTTTATCCTTTGGCAAGCACAATATGTTGGAAAGATCCTGGTATATATGGCTAATTGGATGTGAGTTTTCATGAACTATTATTGTTGACATTACCCTTGAGGTAAAACGTTGGGAGGCAAAACTATAAGCCCCTATCTTTCTCTGTGTCCGATTAAAACTCCATACCCATAAGTATTGCGTGAGTGTTAGCAATTGTGAAAGACTATGTGATAGTTGAGTATGTGGACTTGCTGAAAAGCTCTTATATTGACTCTTTCCTATGTTATGATAAATTGCAATTGCCTCAATGACTGAGATTAGAGTTTGTTGGTTCTCAATGAAGTTTATGATTCATACTTGAAATTGTGATTGAATTGTTACTTTAGCATAAGAGATCATATGACAATATATATATATGTTGCTGTTCTAAGAATGATCATGATGCCCTCATGTCCGTATTTTATTTTTATCGACACCTCTATCTCTAAACATGTGGACATATTTTTCGATTTCGGCTTTCGCTTGAGGACAAGCGAGGTCTAAGCTTGGGGGAGTTGATACGTCCATTTTGCATCATGCTTTTATATCGATATTTATTGCATTATGGGCTATTATTACACATTATGTCACAATACTTATGCCTATTCTCTCTTATTTTACAAGGTTTACATAAAGAGGGAGAATGCCGACAGCTGGGATTCTGGGCTGGAAAAGGAGCAAATATTAGAGACCTATTCTGCACAGCTCCAAAAGTCCTGAAACTTCACGGAAGTATTTTCAGAATATATAAAAAATACTGAGCGCAAGAAGTTCCAGAGGGGGCCACACCCTGGCCACGAGGGTGGGGGCGCGCCCTACCCCCTGGGCGCGCCCCCTGCCTCGTGGGCCCCCTGGTGGCCCTCCGATGCCCATCTTCTGCTATATGGAGTCTTTCGTTGAGGAAAAAATCATAAGCAAGCTTTCGGGACGAGACTCCGCCGCCACGAGGCGGAACCTTGGCGGAACCAATCTAGGGCTCTGGCGGAGCTGTTCTGCCGGGACACTTCCCTCCGGGAGGGGGAAATCATCGCCATCGTCATCACCAATGCTCCTCTCATCGGGAGGGGGCCAATCTCCATCAACATCTTCACCAGCACCATCTCCTCTCAAACCCTAGTTCATCTCTTGTATCCAATTCTTGTCTCTAAGTCTGGGATTGGTACCTGTAGGTTGCTAGTAGTGTTGATTACTCCTCGTAGTTGATGCTAGTTGGTTTATTTGGTGGAAGATCATATGTTCAGATCCTATATGCATATTAATACCCCTCTGATTATGAACATGAATATGCTTTGTGAGTAGTTACGTTTGTTCCTGAGGACATGGGAGAAGTCTTGCTATTAGTAGTCATGTGAATTTGGTATTCGTTCGATATTTTGATGAGATGTATGTTGTCTCTCCTCTAGTGGTGTTATGTGAACGTCGACTACATGACACTTCACCATTATTTGGGCCTAGAGGAAGGCATTGGGAAGTAATAAGTAGATGATGGGTTGCTAGAGTGACAGAAGCTTAAACCCTAGTTTATGCGTTGCTTCGTAAGGGGCTGATTTGGATCCATATGTTTCATGCTATGGTTAGGTTTACCTTAATACTTCGTTGTAGTTGCGGATGCTTGCAATGGGGTTAATCATAAGTGGGATGCTTGTCCAAGTAAGGACAGCACCAAGCACCGGTCCACCCACATATCAAATTATCAAAGTACCGAACGTGAATCATATGAACGTGATGAAAACTAGCTTGACGATAATTCCCATGTGTCCTCGGGAGCGCTTTCTTCTATATAAGAGTTTGTCCAGGCTTGTCCTTTGCTACAAAAAGGATTGGGCCACCTTGCTGCACTTTATTTACTTTTGTTACTTGTTGCTCGTTACAAATTATCTTATCACAAAACTATCTGTTACCTATAATTTCAGTGCTTGCAGAGAATACCTTGCTGAAAACCGCTTATCATTTCCTTCTGCTCCTGTTGGGTTCGACACTCTTACTTATCGAAAGGACTATGGATAGATCCCCTATACTTGTGGGTCATCACTCATCTGGAATAACTTTGGGTTCAAGGTTTATGATGTACAAGCAGAATCCCCACTTAGTACAGGCGAAGGCTAGCAATTTAGATTAAGAAGCGGCCAGCTAGAGAGCAACAACGATCATAACCATGCATTATGCATAAGTAACATTGGACACTAGCATGAGTAGGATATGAACACCATGAACATAAACATTATAGATGCTATGTTGGTTTTGATTTAACTACATGCATGAACATGTACCACGTCAAGCCACTTGAACATTCAGAGGAGGATACCATATCATCATACTACATCACAATCACCTCAATGCTATGTTGATATCCAAGATAAATCATTATTAACTTCGAGCTACTTATGCATGTCATGAGAAACTATAATCTCTAATTGTCATAGCAAACATGTTTACTCATAATGGGTTGAAGCTTGGATGCTAGGTTAAACATATTTACACAAACATAATAATTCGAGTTCATACCAGTTTCTCTTTGCCACGACCAGTTCATCGAATGTCGTCATTATTGCCTTTCACTTGCACGACCGAATGATATGAAAAATAATAATAGTGCAAGAGTGACATGGACTAAGCTCGAATCTACAAACATTTTATTCAACAGGAGAAGACAAGGTAAAATGGGCTCTTTATTAGTTCAACAGTTATTCATATGACAGTCACTCAACATTTTCATCGTGGTCTTCTCGTCGGTACAACTCGAATAAAAAAAGCAAATTTAGAGAAACACACTGAAATATTTTTGGAGTTTTTGGTTTTCTTCAGAAAGCAAATAAAAGGGAAAAGCAAAAAATGAGAAAAACTATTTACACGGGAAAGCTCCCAACAAGAAAAAGAAGAATAAGGAAATCTTTTTGGATGTTCTTTTTAGTACTACTACTAAGCATGCATAGAAAATAAATTAACTACAACTAATTTTTTTGGTTTTTCTAAAGTTTTTCAAACACACAAGAAGAAAGCAAGAAAATAAATCTAATCATGCATGATACAATGAAAAGTGTGAACATCGACAATTGAAATAAGTGGACATGAATGTAGAGTTGGTGGAAACACGTACTCCCCCAAGCTTAGGCTTTTGGCCTAACTTGGTAGTCGATCAGTATCCTGGATGGTAGTATGGATCATGAGGAGCAGGCATCCTCCGCAGCCTGTGCAGGCATAATCCGGTATCCGCCCCTGGTAGCAGAATCAAACAAAGAAGGCGCAAGTAATGGAATAACATCACGAGTTTCAACGCTATAGACCAGGTTGTAAGGAATGGCAATGTCAGGACGATCATGTACAAGAAAGTGATGGTGATCCATGGCTACATGATCTAGGTAAACCTTTGTCAGAGGGTAATCATGAGTTGCCAAACGAGTGGCCAAAATCCCACCAATGTATTTTGCCCTGAGATTTATTAAGATAGAGGCGATGAGCCATGATAGCTCCCAAGCTATGCATGTTGTTGCCCTCTAGTGCACGTAAAATAACAAGGTCTGGTGAACTAAGTGCACCCACCTTCTCCCTAGCAAGCAAGCATTTGGTAATGAAAAGTGCAAAGTAACAAACGACGGGAAAATGTAAGCCAGCGGCAGTGATGGCTGACACTCCTCTCTCATCACCCACTGTCAGAGTGTGATAAAAGGCGTCAAACTCGGCCGGCCTAGGCTCGGCCAAGCACCCATCAGACGGGGTCGTGCATATGTCACAAAACTCAATAAGTGGTATCTGATGGTTTTCAGCATATAAATCAAAGCTCACTTCAGGAGGATTATTTCTAGGCAAGAAAGTACGCTCTGAACAAAGATGTTTGTGAGGATGTGGTGTTGGTCACACTCATCTGTGATGAAGTCGGTGAGGCCGGCATTACCAACATATTGCATGAAGTCCTCAAGAATTCCAGCCTCTTGCAGGAATGGGGTGTGCGGCCATTCGCATGGCCATACCTCTGCCAACCTCTGAGGGTGGAGATCACTGTCAGAAGACTCCCCTATAACACCCTTGGAGCTCTTCTTAGAGCCAAACTACTTGAAGATATTCATGTCCGCGTACAATTTTTCCTATGAACAAAAATCTGGATTTTTAGTCCACAAAATTTTCTCAAGAAAACTTCACAAAATTGATAACAACTACTCATAGGGATACATAGAGGCCATAGCAAGCATTCAAACTACTTAGAACACTAAGAATTCAACATGCAAGCACATCTATAGCAGCACCAAGAGTAGCTAATTATTCAAAGTATAAGCCACTAAACAAAAACTAATTGGACAAATGGTGGAGTCACATACCAAGAAACAATCCCCGAAACAGTTTTGTAAACGGAGCTTCGAGCAAAGAGATCGAATTCCGCAGGTTTGAGCTCAAGAACACGGGAGAGAGAGCAATGGGGATTTTTTCCTGGAGGTAAGTGATGATGTGGGATGAAGAGGTAAGTGAGGGGGCCCACATGGGGACCATAACCCACCAGGGCACGCCCAGGTGGGTTGTGCCCACCTGGTGCACCTCCCTCTGATGTTTATTGCACCAAAAATTCTCAAATATTCAGAAAAAATCATGTAAAAATTTCCGGGCATTTTGAGAACTTCTATTTTTGGGTCATTTATTATTGCACGGGAAATTCAGAAAACAGACAAAAACATGGCATTTCATTTTATTTAACTAATAAAAACATAAAACAAAGGGTAGGGATAGAAGGTAGTGCTTACTAAATTCATCAACTTCATACTGTTCAAAAATGATCCATTAATAAGGTTGATCAAGTCTTATTAACAACCACTTTCGATTAGCATGAAACCGAAGAACTTTCGTAAGTCACTAAGTTACCTCAATGGCGATATGCATTAGCCCAAAAATAAGTATTTCATATTTCTTTTTGACAGTAGGTAGAGGTGTTTGAAAACTTCCAATAGTGATTGTCAGAGATTTTTCAATAACATTAATACCATTCACTTGGAATTTTTTCTTCGGAAAGTGCACCGTATGCTCATTGCCATTAATATGAAAACTGACCATGCTTTTATTGCAATAAATAACAACCCCTGCAGTATTTAAGAATGGTCTACCAAGGATAATCGATATGTTGTCGTCCTCGGGCATCTCAAGTATAACAAAGTCAGTCAAAATAGTAACATTAGCAAAAACAACGGGAACATCCTCACAAATACCGATAGATATGGCAGTTGATTTGTCAACCATTTGCAAAGATATTTCAGTAGGTGTGAGTTTATTCAAGTCAAGTATTTTATATAAAGAGAAAGGCATAACACTAACACCAACACCTAAATCTCACAAAGTAGTTTTCACATTATTCTTTTTGATAGAGCAAGGTATAGTTGGTATTCTCGGATCTCCATGTTTTTGGGTACTCCATCTTTAATAGTGTAATTAGCAAGCATAGTGGAGATTTCAGCTTCCGGTATTTTTCTCTTATTTGTGATGATGTCTTTCATATATTTTGCATAAGGAGGCATTTTCAAGATATTAGTCATGTGAGTACGCAAAAAGACTGGCCTCAGCATTTCAGCAAAGCATTCAAATTCTTCATCGTCATTCTTTTTAGTTGACTTGGGTGGAAAAGGCATAGGTTTTTGATAGCATGGATCTTGGACTCATCAACATGAACACCCTTAGAGAAACAACAAAACCCAAGAAAACGAGCTTATCAACACCAAAAAGGCATTTCTCCATATTAGCATAGAGGCGCTCTTTTCTAAGAGTTTGCAAAACGGTGCGGACATGGGTGACATGCTCTTTGATAGATTTGCTAAACACAAGAATGTCATCGAAGTAAACCACAACAAATATACCAATGTAAGGGCGAAAGACATGATTCATAAGGCGCATAAAAGTGCCCGGTGCTTCCGAGAGACCCATAGGCATGACTAACCACTCATACAAACCAAACTTGGTTTTGAAGGCGGTTTTCCATTCATCACCCTCTTGTATGCGGATTTGATAGTAACCACTCTTAAGATCAATTTTGGAAAAGATAGTGGCACCGCTAAGCTCATCAAGCATATCATCTAGGCGTGGAATGGGATACCTATAGCGAACGGTGATAGCATTGATAGGTCTACAATCGGAGCACATGCGAAAGCTACCGTCTCGTTTTGGCACAAGAATGACCGGACGGCACAAGGGCTCAAACTTTCACGCACATGTCCATGGTCTATGAGATGCTTTACTTGCCTTTGTATTTCTTTGGTTTCTTCGGGGTTGACGCGGTAGGGAGCTTTGTTCGGAAGCGGTGCTCCGGGGATGAGGTCGATGCGGTGCTCAATGCCTCGTAGAGGAGGTAGCTCCCGGAGGTAGCTCATCGGGGAAAACATCTTGAAATTCCTGCAAAAGAGAAGACAACACTAGAGGAAGAGTGTGAGAAGTGTTAGTTTGTGGTGCATTGTCCTTGCACACGAGGACGTAGTGTAGGACACTAGATGGGTTCTCACACACTCCTCTTATCTCACTTTTGGTGGCAAATAGGACTAAGTTCTTCTTTTCGCTCATCGTGGAGGTGTTCGATTTGGGCTTGTGGCGCTCACTCTCTTTTTGGTGGCTCGCTCTCTCACTATGATCTCCACGATGGGTGGCTTGCTTGTCGGCGATCACTTGACTTGGCGACATTGGACTGGAGGACGTACTCCTTGCCCTTCATCTTGAAGATGTAGTGGTTCGTTCGGCCGTTGTGGACGACTCCTCTATCGAATTGCCATGGGCGTCCAAGGAGAAGATGGCAAACGGTCATTGGAACGACGTCGCACTCCAAGGTGTCTTCGTAGGCGCCAATTTTGAAGGAGACTTGTACTGGTGCCGGAGTCGCTAAGCCATTGCACTTTGTATGGATGTGGATGCTTCGTCTTGGGCAATTGGAGCTTGGAGCAAAGTTCTTCACTTGCGAGATTATGACAACTCCCTCCATCGATGATGACCTTGACGGATCGTCCATTGATGCCGGCCTTGGTGTGGAATATGTGGCATCGTTGGTCTTCTTCTTGGTGATGTTGGAGAGTCAAGACTTTGGAGACAACAAGTGCGGGACTTGAGTCTTCATCACAAAAGACTTGTTCTTCTTCATTGTTCACTTGGCGGTGCATGGCGACTTGCTCAAGGGCTTCCATTTCGCCTTCACTCATGGAGTCATAAGTGCCATCGTCGTTGAAGACCATGGTTCGCTTGTTGGTGCACTCATAGGACTTGTGGCCTCGGCCTCCGCAAGTGAAACACTTGAAGGAACTCGTCTTGACGGTCTCATCGGTTGGGGTTGATGATGATGAAGCTCTCGGCTTGAAGTTGCTCGTAGTAGGATGGCTTGTAGTTGACGAAGCTTTCTTGGAAGTCGACTTGTCGATGTTGGTAGTAGAAGGCTTTGTAGTCGGTGTTGGAGTCGTTGAAGCTTGGTTGTTGGAGAAGCCGTAGGACTTGGATGAGAACTTGGCATACTTGAAATCATCTTGCACTTGGCGTTCCGCTTTGGTAGCTTGGTGCACTAGCTCGATGAGATTTGAGTATGGTTGGAAGTCGGCGATCTTCTTGATAGGATGATTGAGTCCATTCAAGAAACGTGCCATTGTTTGCTCATCATCTTCCGTGACATTGGCTCGTATCATTGCAATCTCCATCTCCTTGTAGTACTCTTCAACGCTCTTGGTTCCTTGCTTGAGTTGTTGGAGTTTCTTGAAGAGGTCGCGGTTGTAGTAGGTAGGTACGAAGCGTGCTCTCATGACATCCTTCATTTGCGCCCAAGTAGTGATGGGTGGTTCACCTCTTGCCTCTCGGCGCTCTATGATTTGTTCCCACCAAATGAGACATAGTCTTGTAACATCCCAAATTTTCAATTTGGAATGTTATACACTAGATCATCATTGCATATCATATTTATTGCATTTTGGTTGATCCTAGAAATTTTTCGCAACTCAAGGACCCTCGGAGAGAGTTGGGGATTTCGTATTTTCATATTTGAGTTGTCTCAAATTTTGAAAATAGGATCTTTTGATTTTATTTATTTTATCTTCAATTATTTCTGTTACAAAAATATGAGAGAGGGAATAAAATGACTTTCCCAAAATAAAGAAATATTGAGGATTTAATAAAAAAATCAAGCAAGATTTTATTTGATTTTATTTGCTATTTTATTTGAATTTAGGAAAAATGCGTGTTTTTCAAATTGCATTTAGGCCCCAAATAAATGTTCATCCTGTGCGGCTTGATTTTAGAAGCCGGAGAAAATTTATTTCGGGATTTTTGGAGTCCGTTTAGTATTCCTTTTGTTTTTTTCCGTGCGTAATTATTTAAAAAAAAGAGTCCGAACCGACCTTGGGCCGTAACCGGCCAGGACTCCGCCTGGCCGGGCCTTTTATAGCGCCCCGAGGCCCGAGGCCAGCCCCAAGCCGCCCCGCCCTACCCGTAGGCCGCGCCGCCCGCCCGCCGGTTCGCCGGAGTCGCCGGAGGTAGACCTCGCGCCGCCGGTTTTTTTAGAAAACCGATCGGTTTTCCGGTTTTGTTTTTTAGTTTTGGTTTTTTTTAAATAGATCGGTTTTTCCGGTTTATTTAATTAGCGAGCGTTCGTCCGTTCGTTCGTTTTAACGAACGTTCGTCGTTTTTCTTTTTCTCGGATTAAATCCGCGATTTTTCTGATCGTGATTTCTGATCCGATTTTCGTTTTAGTCTAACTTTTCGCTCGTTTATCGGAATCAGGCGATTCAAGCGCCTGGAGTTTCGTCTCGAAACCCTCTTTCCGTTTAACCAACTCAAACAAGTTTTTGCCACTGTAAAAATTGCCTTAGATCCAGAATAGTAAATGAAGCCTGTTTCTTTTGCCGTTTGTCTTTCGTTGCTTCGTTCGATTTGATTCTTTTTGCCAACCGGAGTTCTTAAGTTGAACTTTCTGGTTAGATCTCTTATTTGAGTTTTACCTGTGCATTAGTTGAGTACTTATTGTATGCTTGTTTGTTTGCGATAGAGTACCCGGAGTGCGCCGCTTGCTACTTCGAATCGCTAGGTTTCCCGGATCATCAGCAAGGCAAGTAACACTTTGATCATGCTTTTCCCTCTACCCAGTTTTATTGCATTAGATCAATCCTCACACATTGCATGATTAGGATCTAATTAAATTGTGGGTTTGGGAAGTAGTTGAGGTAGTACCTATTACCTGTTATTATCAAACCTTTGGGAGTTACTTCTACGTTTGCTTATTATGCCATGCTATGCTAGTAGACGTGGATTGGGTGAGTGTATCCATGACAGATGTGAGATTGTTAATTAATGGTTTATTTAAGGTGGCAACTTAAACACATCTGGGTGGATTGAGGCACCTGGGTATTCCAGCGATTGCCTGTTTTTTTATGGACCGCCACCCAGGCTCAAAGGGATCATGAGATTATTCATGCTAGAAACTTCCGTGTGCAGCCACAAGCTATTATGGGCTCTAGCATAGTTGATTAAAGTTGTGCGAACTCTTACAGTGGTAGACTAGCAGATGTAGGGGAATAGGTGGTACGGTCTACCCGATCGTAAGGTGCTAGCGCTTCTGAAAGACTATGTCTCGGTCATCCGTCTTCTCAAACACCATGTAGTGCGAGAAACCAAACGGAGGCGATCGAAGTCTTGTGGGGAAAAGTGCGCAAACCTCTGCAGAGTGTATAAACTAATCATATAGCCGTGTCCCCGGTTATGGACATCTTGAGTATCTAGTACCTGGATTATCATGTGAATCTCAACATGTTACTCTAAAAATTAATTTTGTTGGGTTTTGTTTAATGATGATGCTTAATTGGGATTGAGAATGCTGTCAACCATTCTCAATGTTTAACAACTACCATGATAGTTAAATAAAATTTATTCCTTTGCAGTAGGGAAAAATTGGCTTTACGCAAAACTGTAACCATAGAGCTTTCCACCAGCCAAATATGCATATAGATAGCCTATTTCATTCCATTACTCTCTATGTGTTATTTGCCAGCATATTCCATGTGCTGACCCGTTTCGGGCTGCAACGTTAATGTTGCAGACTTTTCAGACGACGATTAAGGTGTTTTAGGTCGTGGTTCTATACTCAGTGATGCCGTTGGAGTTGATGGACTCACTTATCTTCCAAGCCTTCTGCTGTTATCGTTATTAGATGGCCTTAAGCCATATTTATTGTAATAAGTTCTCTTTTGAGACACTCGATGTAATAAGTGTGTGATTGCTACTCTGTTATAAATCCTTCAAGTACTGTGTGGTGTCAGCATTACTGATCCAGGGATGACACCTGAGCACAGAGATTGGACCGTTTGAGGTCTGGTCGCTACAAGATGGTATCAGAGCACACGCTGACTATAGGACACGACCACTAAGCTAAAGACCTAGATCACTACTCACTCTCTTCTCTTTCTGACTTCTCATCTTTTCTACTCTTTTAGGATGGCGGATGCAAGGAACAAGTTCACGCAACCGGATGAAGATACACCCTTTGGACGTCACTTGAAGGAAGTCACTAGATACCTGAACATAGGAGTACCAAGCTTCACCGGAACCTACAACGCCACTTTACCTGAAGAAGAGCACTGGATGATTCAAGTTCAAGTTCCAGGAAGGACGTTCATGCCAGTCACTGAGCCCATAGAGTTTTCTTTGATGCACCAACTTGGAGTCTAGGAAAGAGCATGGCAGCTCACATCGCCATGGGACGCATTGGAGAAGTCTACCGCAATGGATCTCAAGGATACTATCTACCAGATTTGTGGGCGCCGAGATGAGCACCGGGAGATGTTCATTACCAGAAAGGATAGATTAGTTCACTTGGGTGGAAAAGGCATAGGTTTTTGAACCCATGGTTCTCTTTCTTTACCGTGTTTCTAGCAACAAAGTCTCTTTTGTCATATCTTTTATTTTTAGGTTGTGGGTTATCAAGATCAACAGGTGGTTCTATCTCAACATCATTATCTGGTTCTTTATCATTGTTGGTTGAGAGTCTTCATGAACCTCATCATTATCTTTTTCATTATCATTAGGTGAGTGTTCATTACCAGATTGAGTTTCAGCATCAGAGATAGAAACTTCATTATCATTATCAGGAGGTTTTTCTATTTCAGGTTCACTAGAGTGTGCAAAGTCCTATCATTTTTCTTTTCTTTTTCTTTCTAGAAGGACTAGGTGCACTAGTGTTAGCTCTTTGTGAATCTTGTTCAATTCTTTTAGGGTGTCCCTCAGGATAAAGTGGTTCCTGAGTCATTTTACCTCCTCTAGTTGCAACTCTAACAAAGTCATGCATATTATTATTCATTTCATCAAGCAATTCTCTTTGAGATTTAGCAACTTGT